>NC_071091.1:50239423-50406923 GCF_027358695.1 Spea bombifrons
GGGGGGTGCCACATACAGGATCCGCCCCGGGTGCCAAATACTCTAGGTACGCCCCTGCCCTCCCCTACACAATTTCTTCATCAGATGCCCTTGTGGCTGTGTGTGCCGGCGCAGGGAGAAGGAAAGCCCAAATCTTGCGATCTCGGACGTCGCTAGATTTGGGCTTTCCTTCTCCCTGCGCCGGCACACACAGCCACAAGGGCATCTGAAATTGTAGGCAGTGGCGGAACTACCGGGGTCGCGACTGCGACCGGGCCCTGGAGTTCTGCCAGTCAGGGGGGCCCAAGGGGTGCTGAGCGGTTGCTGAAAAAGGAGAGTGAGAAAGGGATAGATGTGGTATGCCGTTTTCAATAAACTTTGCATAAAATAGTTAATTTGCATTTCATTTTAATGGTTCAGAAAATGTCAGGCAAAATGGTCGGCCCTCGCACATGTTCACTTCATCAAATCTGGCACTCTTCGAAAAAAGTTTGGACATGCCTGGTTTACACTGTTATACAGGCTGTACACTCACTACTTTACATTGTAGCAGAGTGTTGTCACATGAAAAGATATAATAAAATATTTACAAAAATGTCAGAGTTGTACTCACTTTTGTGAGATACTGTATATATACATATAGTATATAGAAAGGTGCATAGTTGATCCATGGGCCTATCTATGCCTTACCAAAACCGATCCATCCCCAAATAATACACAGACACCAAAAAGTGAGATGCTGGCACTCCATAGAGATGAAAGAGTCAAATGCGTTATTAAAATATAATACCGTATTTGCTCGATTATAAGACGACCCTGATTATAAGACGACCCCCCAAAATCTGAATATTAACTTAGGAAAAAAAGAAAAAGCCTGAATATAAGACGACCCTAAAGGAAAAAAGTTTTACCAGTAAATGTTAATTCATGTAAACTATTTTTTTTAATAAAAGCTATGATTGAGAAAAATATTTTTTTTTTGTTTTTATTTCTTGTATTTTCCAACCTGTCCCCCAGTTACACACATCTGCCCCCAGGCTTGCCACACCAATATGGCACTGTGGCCCATGATATGCCTTTTAACCCTCTATATGCCACTGTGCCCCATGGTATGCCTTTTGACCCCCTATGTGCCACTCTGCCTCCAGAAATGCCTTATACCCCTATATCCCATTCTGGCATTTAGGGGGTTAAAATGCATATTATGGGGCAGAGTGGCATATAGGGAGGTATAAGGCATTCCAGGAGGCAGAGTGGCATTAAGGGAGTTAAAAGGCATTATATAGAGCACTCTGCCTCCAGAAATGCCTTATACCCCTATATGCCACTCTGGCATTTAGGGGGTTAAAAGGCATATTATGGGGCAGAGTGGCATATAGGGAGGTATAAGGCATTTCAGGAGGCAGAGTGCACTATTAAATGCCCCCTTAACGCCACTCTGCCTCCTGAAATGCCTTATACCTCCCTATATGCCACTCTGCCCAATAATATGCCTTTTAACCCCCTAAGTGCCAGAGTGGCATATAGGGGTGTAAGGCACAGAAATGCCCTACACACACACACACACACACACACACACACACACACACACACACACACACACACACTTACTTACTTACCGGTGCTTCCAATTTCCTGCTGTATTGCCGGGGCAGCGGGTTGACGTCTCATTCCGCGGCAGCCGGAAGGAGGTGGAGTTGGCAGCAGGGGGTTTGTATGCGTCCGTCGCAAATACCTTCCCCGGCTGTCAGAGATCAGGAACTCTGGAACTCTGATCTCTGACAGTCGGGGAAGGTATTTGCGACGGACGCATACAAACCCCCGCTGCCAACTTCACCTCCGGAAGCACCGGTAAGTGTGTGTGTGTGGGGGGGGGGCGACGACAGGAGGATCCAGGTCCCCTGCAGCGGTGCGGGGGATCTGGATCTTAGTCTCCTAATCAGACCTCTATTTGAGGTCTGATTAGAAGACGACCCCGATTATAAGACGAGGGGTATTTTTCAGAGCATTTGCTCTGAAAAAAACCTCGTCTTATAATCGAGCAAATACGGTAATTCCTTTATTGGGGTTCATAATCTCATAATAATGTAATATAATTGGGGTTCATGGTCTCATATAAAATAATATATAATATTATATATTAAAAATATATAATATCAAAAAATATAAAGCAAAGAAAAAAATATGAAAAAATTACCAGCTGCTTTATGAAAAGTGATCATTACCCAAATTATGTCCACAATTATCAATAATTTATAAAGTCATTGTCATACAAAACTTTATCAAGAATTAATGTTCAATTGTTACGTTTATAAAACATGAAATATAGCCACTGTGTCAAGGAATATGCCTTTTAATACTCTTTTTGTGGCTACCAGCAACATTTACTTGCTTGAGAAACTACTATAATAATTAAAAATTCTCTCTTTTTTATGGAAAGTATGGGTGTTGAAGTTGCCAGATGAGTCGGTACAGTGCAAATTAAACTTACAAGGTTCCTGTTATCTAGCAACTTGGATTCAATACCCTTACTTTGTGGGGCCAAACACATTGAATAGTGATATATAGCATTAGTAGACTAATTCCGGAGTGGGATCTGTTTAACCTATATGATTTGAGTAAAGGTAAAATCACAGTTTTATAGAAAACATTTGGCGTTTGAGTTAAACTGTAGGTAATTTTTTTAAAAGCCTGGAATTCCACTTACAGCTGTGTAGCTATTATAAGGTTGCAATGTAATACAATTTTTTTCCAGAATTTTTGGAGCATGACATTAGAGCTTCCTATTACTTCTGACCTCATGCTGACATTTCTAGTTATTTCTTCCTGTAGCCATTGTATGTGTGAATGAATTTAATCTTTCATATCTGTCCAGAATTACTTCCTTTTGTTGCTTGGTTTCCCTGCGACCACAGAAAACCTTTTTTTATTTTTTATTTATGGTTAAACAAAATGCAGAGTTTACCTTTATGTAGAGAAAAATTGTTTAAAGGTATAAAATACTTCTTGTAAGCCTGCTGTTAATGTCAATCATCTTGTTTCCTCAGTCTGGATGTCACCAATCAATTAGATAAGCTGGCATGAAAATTCCCCTAATGATGTTATTTTCATTAAATAATTTTCATTAACTGTATGGTTTAGAGTTAGCTCTCTTTTTTTGGTGCGTTAACAAATGGGCAAAAGGAGCCATTTGCAAAGATTCACTAGACTGTGCTGCCATTGCAAGTAGTTCCTGTTGTGCAGCCCTGTGAACTGATGGTATATAAATATAAAACAATATATAAAACAATATAAAATAGCACTCTGATCAACTCTTAATTATGTGGCTAGTATGAAGGTGACAGGGAGACACATCTATGTAATGGTTACTAACATAGTCTTCTTAATCCACAGTGGAAGGTGGAAATGAGATGGTGAGGTAGATAGGGGTGCAGGAAAATTGAAGATTGCAAGATGAGGAGGTGGAATAAATGAAATAAAGAGAAGATTACTTAGAGAGGATGGATCAGAAATGGGTGACTGATCAGATATAACAGGGATCGTAGGGAAGTAAATATAATTTTTTTTATTAAAAAGTAAATAAAAAAGTAAAAATAAAATTAAATGGGCACCAGTGACGCCGCCATAAAGACCACTATATAGAGACGCCAACTTAATTTTCTGTCAAAAAAGTTAGATAGTTATAATGAATAAATTAATTACGAACGTGTTAACTTAGCTGAGTAGATGTAACACCTAAAGTTGCATTTTACTTTCAAATGTGCAAAATATAACTTGCAAAAAATGGTGCATGACAAAACAAGTGCCAAGGATTAAAAAAAAAAATCCTAAACATATGAAGTGTTTCCAAATTTAAGAATTCAACTTTAGAAATTGTCTGTATACAGTGTTTATTTTTGTTACTTTATAATAAATTGTAATAATATTTAAACTTTTATTTAGAGTATTTTACCTCAGCAGAGCTTTGCCACGTGTACACTTAGTCACATAATTCTGTTTGTTACTAAAGAGCTATGTTTATTTCCATTAACATTTAGTAATACTTCTTATTTTGCAGACCAACCATCTGTTTGGAAATGTTCTGAAGTAAACATTGACTAAAACTGACCTTGGCAATGGTAAAAACTTAAGACAATCTTCGTAAAAGCACTCTGGTAAGCATTATAATATTTCTAAGAGACCTATCACATTGTATAAAATACATCCTATTCTGTACAAAAACAGAAGTGTACATATTTTTATAGATGTATTCAGGGCCGGCCCAAGACTTAATGCCGCCTGGGGCGCAGTTTAAAATGCTGCCCCCCCTCGCCGACGCCGGGGGGCAGCATTTTAAACTTCGCCGACGCCATTATCTACCCTAACCCCCCCTGTTTAAAGGTACTTACCTTTAAACAGTCCTGCGGCGAGTCGCCCTGCTCTGCCACGGTGCCGGCTTGTAATGCTGAGCGCTGGAAATTGACGTCACTTCCGGCGCTCGGCATTACAAACCGGCACCGAGACCGAACAGGGAGACTCGCCGCAGAGGAGAGAGAGAGGGGTGCCGAGCGGGTAAGCGAAAACCACTCGGCGCCCCTCTCTCTCCTCCGCTTAAAAAAAACTGATAAAGTGCTTGGGGCGGCAAAGTGCCGCCCCTTCAAAAGTGCCGCCTGGGGCAATTGCCCCAGTCGGCTCCATTGTGGGGCCGGCCCTGGATGTATTACATTATTGAAGCACTTTGCTCTTGGGGTAAATATTTGCTTGTATCTTAGCTTACAATTAGGCAAGCCATACTTTCATTTAGTGCTTTTTATTTGCACAGGTATTATCTAAAGGGATTTAGCAAAAACTGAATGTAGCTTATTTCTAATTATCACGTCTCTAACAATCCCTTTAAGCAGCGTGCAATCTAATTATTATAGTGGGCAAAGTTGGCCCTCACATTATAGACACAGACACGTTCCACAATGACATGCTGTTATAATATTAGCTTTTGTGCTGAATATGCTTGTTGTATTAGAACTATGCATGATTATCCTTTCACAGTGTCTTGTAGTGTTTGCCATGCACACATATATAGTGCATATTAAGTACATCACACAAATAATATACAACATCTTGTATATCTGAGTCTGTGTGTGTATACGTATTTTCATTAATGAAAAACTGCTACTTTTTAAATGTTAAGTTTCAAAAGCAATCAACTTTTGTGAAATCAACGTTCTCTCATTACTTGTATTCTTTGGTTATTGGATTGTTCTTTGGCATAAATAACCAGAGGAAGTTGATTATGATAAATGGGACTTTGACTTCTGAACAGAGAGTACTTAATCCCACCCAACAGTTGTGTGGGACAGTTCTGATTATTAGGCACTATTCTGCTGCCCCACTGTCCTGGTGGTTTTTCTTGCAATATTCAGAAACCTAGGGTTCTTGTTAAAAAAAGAAACAGTGTCCTGATTGACCCAGAAGATAATACACCCAGTGTTTGAAAAAATTGTAAAACATAAGGCATTGATGAGCTGAAAGGGGAAAGTACCAGAGGCAGATGCAAATGCACCACATGAGCAGCTCAGAATAACTTAAGGATGCCATACAGTACCTAGCGTGGTGTGAAGGATGGACAGGTCTAATGTACATTATAATATAGGGATATGAAAGGTTGAATTACATATGTGTATTTTCTGAAAGATAACTTTCCAATTTTTATTCTTGTTTACAATTGTTTAAAAACCGATGACAGCTTGAAAATTGTTATCAGTGAATGACAGATTTGGTCTCTAGAATGTGTGCTGTAACTCATTATCAAACAGTAGTCTTTCCATTTCCCTAATATAAAACCCATTCTGTTGAAATTAAATAGCTCACTATGCTTGATGTGGTATTGAAGATGAAGTGCAGCTACCGGGAAAACAAATAGCTGGCTCCGAGCTTAACTAGCATCAAGGCTGTAAGCCAAGAAATATGCATAAAAGAAGGTCCTAAAGAGTAATGCAACAGGGCTTTTTTATATATAAACGTTATTTTAAAGACGGTTTAGTCGTCCACATGAAAAAAGAAAGAATGATAGTGTAATATTGTAAATAAAAGTATATTTAATGTGTATTAAGGGTAAACTACTCACAAATGAGGCTCTGTTTCAAATAAATAATGCGCAAGGCTCAAAATGCGGAATTTTCTGTATGTGGCACCCACTTCCCTAGCTTCAACAACTCTTTCCTCGACAGCACAGCTAAGATGCGGTCACTTACATATTTGCCAATACATACGTTGTACCTCCGCCCACCCAACACATTTTGCTTGTTTGCTTCATCAGGGTTATCGTGGGGTACCCTAAATGACCAATAAATAATTTCATAAAAACAATAAAAAATATCAAAGAATCACAATATATATGATTAATTCTATATAAATAAATCAACTGAATTACTTTATAGATACAACTCAAATCAACAGAGCACTTAATTAATTAGATAATATAAATAGATTAAAAAAATAGAACAAAATTTGAAAAAAAAATCAAAACCACTATTCAAACCATTAGGGACTAGAGCGTTTAACTCAAAACTCCAGTTTCCATTTGACTTATCCCCTCGTCTCTACGTTTGATTTAACTTTTCAATGCCTATGAACATTGTACTGTTGGATTGTAGACAAGACACAAAGTGTTTAGGAACATTGTGTTGGCAGGACTTATTAAATATTACATTCAAATGTTCTAAAATACGTTCGGGCCAATATGTTCTTAATTAGACCTGCAGATGAGCATCAATAGGAATCTTTCTTACAAACGTTTTTATTTTTCTTCATTAATAAATCTTGCTTATTTAGTTAAGAGCCTTACTTCCAGCTTCATCTAAAAGATCAACTTCATAATTTTTCTGTAAGACTTTCTCTCTCAAAATATGTTTCTGTTTTAAGAAAGTATAAGTATCACTGGAACAATTTCTTCTAATTCTACTGTATTGTCCAAAGGGGATATTTTTAGTCACTGTTTATGGTGGCAACTATTACTCTTAATATAGCTGTAGATGTTTCCAAATGATTGTTTTTTTTTTCAAGAAATCACAATATCTAGAAAAGTTAGGGATTCTGTACTTAACTTAAAAGTGAGGTTTATGATGAAATTATTTAATTAAATCCTAAAATTCTCTAATTCTTCACTGCTTCTCTTCCATATAAAAAACACATCATTAACGTATGAATGCCAGAGGACCAGATTTCCTCTAGCACACCAATGCAGTCTCCCATATCATGTAAATCGTGTTTAATTTCACTTATTTCAGGGCATATGATAAACACCAGTTTCAGTAGAGTTTTGCGGATCTCCCTCCAGCAGTCTTGGTTTTGTATTTCGTCCGACGCTACTTTGTCCGGGATTTCCCATAAGCTGTGGCAGGGGGTTCTTCGAGGTTCCAAAAATGTCCTTGACGGTAGAAGGTATCGTCTTGGTTCTCGAGTTAGCTAGTCCAGGGGTCCCAGTGGTCTTATTTATGTGACTGTGGTGGGATACCACAGATTCCGGGTTTTCTCAGCAGAGCTACTGCTTTATGCGATCTCTCTACTTGCCCGTCAAGCCACATACCCTTCTTCTTTCTAACCAGATTTTTACATCTTCCATATAAACTTTAGTAGAGTCTTCTTTGAAAATAAAATAAGTATCTTGGATGTTTAATTGTCTGAATATGCAGATCTATCCATTAGAGCTACACCCCCCTTTATCCCCTAATGACTAATTGTGTATTTTTTCTTAATGTTTGTAATGCTTTTCTCTCTGTTTTGTTTACACATATATACCATGTCACAAATAACACAATCCTCAAAAGTATCTTTGGACTTTCCTTTCATAAACTTAAGATAAAATTAAAATTCTTCCTTTAAATTAGTAAAATAATTTTCCTCTAAATTAGTATTTACCATTACAGATTCACTTTCCATATTATCTTTACAAAAAACTTTACTGCTTAGCTTGCCCATTTCTGACATCGCAGAAGGGGCGTTACCTTTATGGTCTAAAGGGACCTCACTTCCTCTTCTTCTTCTTATTATTATCATCTTTTATTTATCCCTTCAAATATATCACACATCACTCTCATTATACCTACCACACAATTTGCACATAACTCCTATCACACAAAACACCTCACTTAATAGCACCCATCCCTCATCACTGGCCAGTGTGGCCATCACTGTGTATAAGATCTGTAAAACTTTTTATTTCCCATGCATGAGCATGAAATGGCAGGTGGACGTGGCTATATGTGTCCAAACTTCTGTCATGTACTACATAGAGGAGGGCTCTGAGGAGTAACTGGACTCTGTTTCTAGGCGACTGTAGCATTTTAATAAACATTAAAATACACTTAGTAAGAAACAGGGAGCATTAAGCAGAAAAAAAACAAAACATCAGCTTTCTTTTACTCCTCTCTACATGATGCAGAACTTATCTGGGGAAATTTCAGGAGGGCCCTTAGGAGGCACAGCACCTTTAATGTCAAAAGTCAACCAACATGGCAAGACTGAGCACAGCAACAAGACATAAGGTAGTTATACTGCATCAGCAAGCAGACATTTTAAAGCAGACAGGGGTTTCTAGATGTTTTGTCCAAACTCTTTTGAAGAAACACAAAGAAACAAGCAATGTTGAGGACCATAGACACAGTAGTTGACCAAGGAAATTGAAAGACACATGCTTGCTTCCCTTTGCAAACAGAAGATCTCCAGCTCTACCATCAGCTCAGCATTTGCAGAAAAGTGGGACCCTGGTACACCCATTTACTATATGGAGAAGTCTGGTTAGTGGTCTTCATGGAAGACCAAAAAGCAGCCTCAGATGTTGAAACAAAGGCCAAGTGACTATTCACCAAAACGCAGGAACTGGGGTGCAGAAAAATGACAGCAAGTGATCTGGACTGATGAGTCAAAAATTGTAACATTTGTGGAATGGAGGTTCCTTGCAAGTTTGGGGCTACATTTCGGCAAAAGGACTTGTGAATTACGTCAGAATTAATGGTTTCCTCAATTCTGAGAACAGACAGACACTTATGCATCATGCAATACCATCAGGAAGGCATCTGATTGGCCCCAAATGTATTCTGCAGCATGACAAAGACCCCAAAGTTATTAAGAACTATCTTCAGTGTAAAGAGGAACAAGTGATGGTATGGAAGTGATGATATGACCACCACAGAACTCTGATCTCAACATCATTGAGTCTGTCGGGGATTACATTTTAAAGAAGCAACTGAGGCTGCCTAAATCCACAGAAGAATTGTGGTTGGTTCTCTAAGATGATTAGAACAACCTACCTGCTGAGTTCCTTAAAAAGCTGTGTGCATGTGTGCCTAGAAGAATTGATTCTCTTTTGAAGACAAAGGTCGGCCACTCCAAATATTGATTTGATTAAGATGTTTCTTCTGTTCACTCACATTGCATGCTGTTTTTTAAAGAATTCTTAGAAAAACCCTTTCTTTTCAATGTTTACAACTAAGAAAAGAAAGTGAGGTACCATTTTACTCTTGTATACAATTAAAAAACTATTAATGAGGTGTGTTATTCTACTGAAAGGATGTTGTTGGACATAAATCAATTGTGGAAAGACATAGTGATTATAATCAGTAGCGTACCTAGCGGGGGGGTGGGGGGTGGTCCACGCCGGGTGCCGCTCAGACAGCAATGTCTGCCACTAGAGGGGCAGGCTCCGTTAGGGAGATCAAGGATCTCCCTCTAAACCGGCTTAAATATATATATATATATATATATATATATATATATATATATATATATATATATATAGATATATATACACACATATAATATTGATATTGATTTTTTTTGTCAAATTTTTATTAAAAGTAAGTAACACACCAAAATTGGACAGAAAAATTCAATATATATATATATATATTGCTAACAGCAATCACACTCCTATTATGCCCAGGCAGCTAGGAGTGTGATTGCAGTTAGCAATTATATATATATATATATATATATATATATATATAATAAAAGTGTGTTTCATTTTCAGTGAATGCTGAATTATAGGTTTCAGTCCAGAATTTTCATTTTGGTGCATCCCTACTATATACTTAGCCACTAAAGTGGTAGGCCTACACCACCTCAATGTTTGGCTTAGTATATAGTGATAGGGGTTATGCTGCATTATTGTCAAAGTCTGGCTCATTTTATAGTTATAGGGATTATGTTGCACCACCGTCAATGTCTGCCTCAGTATATAGTGACAGGTGTTATGCTGTACCTCCGTCAGTGCATGCATCAGTGTATAGTGAAAGGTGTTATGCTGTACAACTGTCAATATTTTTTTCCCAACTAGTAATGCTGTACGACAATCAATGTGTTCCTTGGTATGTAGTGATAGGTGTTTTGATGTACCACCGTCAATGTCTGCCAAAGTATATATATCGATAGAAGCTATGCAGTTTTAAAGTGTGGGGGCGTGCCATATACAAGATCCACCCCAGATGCCAAATACTCTAGGTACGCCCCTGATTATAATAAATGAATGTTCCATCTGTCCTGAAAAAAATACATAATTTGTGTGGGCACAGGAAACATGGAGAAGAGGTATAATGTTTGACCACAGATATGGGAAAAATGGGGGGAAAAGCTCACTTATGTGGGTAAACCTTAAACTCTTAAATTGATATTTTATGTATATGTACGTAAGAACTTTGGTAGGGCTTAACTGATATTTCTCTGCTAAGCCACACCAGCTGGGGGCAGATCTGCAGTATGTTGCACGGTTACCCTGTAACTGTAATACTGACATTTCTCTTTGCTTAAAGGTCCAAAATACACTTGGTGCGCATAGGAAAATAATTCTTAACCTGCTGCCTGTGGAAGGGCTGCAGTTTGGTTTTATGACTAGGGAGGCATTTTAGTAATCTACATCACAGTATTACAGTTTTCCCTTAAATGGACAAATTAAGCCACAACATCTGTTTCGCTCTTTATGCAAAACATTCAACCTCAATTTGAACTGATTCTCCTAGCATGTGTTGGCTGCAATTCCAGTGTAAATCAGGACTCCTAGCTCTTTGATTAAGATAGAGTAAATACAGTTTTTGTAGGTATTCTGAGCATTTTATTGTGTACTATAGATTTCTTTTTTCCCAAATATTGTTATATGATATAAATTCTTGGGACACTTAATTGTTTATGCAAATTGTTAGCTTGCTACAAAATGCATATCTGAACTGCACCAGCATCTTCTGCATCAATATTGTTCTCATATGTCTGTCAGGTAAAATTCAACAGTAATTGTTCTGTATTCCACTCCTGTCTATTGCTCTGTGATTTTGAGTTTAAGCATGTTAAGACACATTGGTTCCTACTAATAAATGTGGAATGGAGAATATGAAATAATAAGTTAAAAATAGCCTAGGGTATGAACCTCCATTACATGTTTGTTTTAACACAGAGCTAGAAGATGTCTCTTCACCAATATACAATGCATTATATCTACCCAGTTAGCCATTTTTGAGTTCCCCAAATATTTTTTTCCCAACTAGTGAAAAACTCCAGTATTACTGTTATGTACCAAAGAGGGAGTTTATAAGAGAGTTGCATTTTCAAATCTCTGACTTCACATAGCAATGTAAAAATTCATAGATAACATCATGATCAAAACTTCAATGTAAGATTTCTGGAAAGTCACTGACAGAAAATAATTATGCAGTGCCAGTCATTTTTGCAGACAATTTTTAAAGGGAATCGCCATTAATACCATGTAGTAAATTTAGTGAGATAAGACCACAAATGTCCTACAAACACTCCTATCAATCCCCACTTTAGTTTGGTATCACAGACAGCATGAACGTAATAGCAGTAGGAATTATGTATAACTGTTTATTTTTTTCTATCATCTTTCTGAACATTTTAGGCTTAGTATTTGAGACCATTATCCTACCCCAATTTTCATACTGGAGTTTACTATACATACAGTGAGAAATCTCACCTTTCCATGGTTGATGTTGGTACTTTTAGTCTGGTCCGATCATCATCTTATTTCTATTTCCTTGTTTCTTTTGGTGGAAACATGCTGGAAATTGCAAAGAATCAAGGTTCCCAAAAACCAAACATTCAGGAGTAATTCACAATTTTGCACAATCCCCTCTTTCTAGTGTTTAACAACAGCAGTTCAATGTATACAGTACACATAGTGAATAATTATGGAAAATAATTGAAATGCAGAAAAAAGTCTCTTGAAGCACATAATCATTGTGAAATCTGTAACAGGTCAGTCAGCGTCTATCCACCATGCTATAACATTATTCAGAGCCCTTGCCATATGTCTCAATAAATATTGTTACATATAATCTGGTGTGGTGTAGAGTAATATATATATGCATTCCTTGTTTATGCAGCACCATATATTAAAGTATGTCATTGAACATCTGTTACCTTTCAAAATGTAAAGTTAAAGTAAGAAGGTGTTTTAAAATATATAGAAACGTGCACTACAGGTCCTGCAGTTTCCATATTGACTTAGTAACTCAATATACTTTTAAAATTTATTGTTTTATATAGCGACATCATATTCTGTAGTGCTGTACTGATACAATATGTTGGATGTACAGTGTACTGTTTAAGGTAAAGTTCCCCAAACCACATTTAAATTTTTCTTGCAGCACAAGCCAATACCTATTTACCAAAGCCATACATATGATAGAATAGTCAGTGTATTACCCAGTGTTCTAATAATAATTATCATAAGGGAATAAATGAATGAAATTTGATCCCTTAAATGTATATTGTAACTAGTATTATGTGGCAAATATATAACTTACTTTGTATAAATGTTTTCCATGTTGTCTATCTTAATCATATTATTTAGTGATTTATATAGCGCCATCATATTCTGCAGCAGTGTATAATGATACCCATGATACACTACTGCAGAATATGACAATTAGTCCATTACATACCAATTTGGATATACAGATTATAGAAGAATTCGGAAATAAAACACAAATAGCGTTTTCATCCTACTTGCATTTTTTTATGTTCAGGTTGATAATTCTAAAAGCTCAAAGCATTAGGCTACAGAATATTCGCCGTAATACCTAGTGATAATCTATCTTTGGGACTAACGCTTTTTTTTGCACACATCTATAAATAAAGTTGACAATGCCTATTTAAGCATCATTATATTAATTAAAGTGGCCCCAGCTTGTTTGTTTTTTCCATCAGTAGAATTGTTTGAGGGATACCTGGTTTAAATGAGAGGGGATATTTTACCTCACGTGAGGTTGAGATCTGTGGCAAATGATGGCAACTATAGGATATTAATACTAATACCCTGTCTACAGAAGCAGGCAGAACCAATTAGGGAACTGAAAGGTGGTACGTTAATGCAACCTAACAAATAATCACATTGAGAAGGATTATTATCCAAATACAAAGTTAAAATGGTTGCCCCTCTCAGTTATACATAATCTAGGGAACAGTTTCTACTCTTCTCAGCCAGGGTAATATAGAGTTCAGTACTTATAGCACAACTACTCCATTGTACTCTCACAGTCTCTGTGTCCATTTAGGAGCTAAGCAAGTAATTTGAGAGTGTTGTACATTGGATTGGTATTGAAATACACAAATATTTGGGGAACCCTTACACATTCTTTAGATTTGCAAGAACTTCTGTTTCTATTTACTTTCAGAAGAACATTATACTTTTGAAACTCACTTAGTCTGACCTATGGGAATTGAGAAGTCAAAGGGTCAATTAAAATGATATCATATGTTAAGTCTTAAAACACAACAAATGTTTAGACTAGCACTTTTAAAGAATTGGATATAAAATATTAAATCCTGGTTAGTTTTGATACCAAAAGATAGATCTTATGAAACCACCACTGTATTATTACAGCTGGGACAGTTTAAGAGGGCTGCTAGCTTGCCTAACTGGATCTGTTTTCCATTCTTTGTGTCTTTAGATTTGTGGTTTTATTACACAGAGGTTGAAATTGTGCCAGAGAGTAATTTCTGCCTTTGACACGTTTGCTGTTATTCCTTTGCTACAGGTGCTCGTATTCTTTCAAAATGTAAGCAAATGAAAACCAGTACTCTTTTTTTGGCTATAATCTCATCCTTCATTGCTTTCTCTTTTAGATTCTGCGGTCAGATTGAAATGTGTTTCATTTTACTTTCTCTTAATCATTATTTATCTCTTTGAACCTGTGCCTATGTCCAAGATTTGGAATTTACAATGGCTTTTCTTATTCAGTTTGTGGAAATATGTTGGCGTAACTTGTATGGCATGTTAGCATATGTTTATGTTATTTTTTATTTATAATTGTGTCTGCTAGAAATACAGTAAAGCTGTAACACCAGCATGTATAGATTGTATTTATCTGACCAGGTAAAAAAAATCTTCCCGTATTGATTGATTTTTTCTCTAACTTACTCATAGTCTAGCCTTAAAAGTTAGTCCCAGCCTTATGTAGGCTTACACCGACCAAATCGCCCATGAATACTTATCAGTCCTATTCAACACTAATTGGCTATCACCATATAATTAGTCAGTGGGCAAAACAAATATGACCCTGTATTCTTAAAGTTAAATATTTTCACACTGCTGTCCTCTCGTAGAATATACAAATAAAACATTAAGTGATCATGAGAATGAGCCAATCTACACACCAAATTAATGCACTAGCATCCATAAAGTTCATTCATAGTAAAGCTGAGCCCATAAACACAGATGTTTCAAACCAGTGTCCCTATGATCATATCAACCCCAAAGCAAGTCCTAAGAGCAGATGATATTGTATCCTACAGATACCAGAGATCACATTCTACAAGTGTCTCCATGTCCACACTAATGCATCATAGCATAAATACAATGGAAGACAGAAAATCTAAGATGAAAAAACATATAATCTAGCCACCATCTAACTGTTCTGTATAAAAGCTGGATCTGAATATCCCAAAGATCACAGAAATAATACATTTGTATATTTTATTGCTCATTACAATCCCTTCAAAGTTATAACTCTATAAATAATGTCATACTAATATAAACTAATGCAACATAGTGCAAATGATATTAAGAACGTAGTAGACTGGTAGGTATATTGTTTATGATGCTAATGAAATGCAAACATTTTGCAAATGCAGTATATACAAAAGTACCCATCCAATCTTGTACTAAACTGTAGAGTGGAAAGGCATAAACTCTGCTCACACCATAGAAGGCCCCTTCCATAGTCATTGTTTCCCTGCACCTTAAGTTAGTTCATTTTATAATTGTTCTTAATCTTGTGTGATGTAATTCAATTATGTACTGATGTGACTGGGCCCTTTTGTTCTGTTTAAAACCTGACTGGTGTCTTGGTGTTTCTGTGGATAAATATGCTATATTCTGTTCAATAAAATGTTAATTTTTGCTGCACTCAATTCAAGGTAGTTGTGCCTACCTATTGGGTACACATAGCAGGGTTCCAAGGTGTGCATGCTGACTGGTGCTGGAAGTGATTTTGGGGACATAAGGAGGATATATCAGGGTGATCTCTGGGAGCGACAACTGCTCTCTTGGTGAACCTGTTACATTGGTGGCAGCAGTAGGATCCTCCATGCAAACGTCCTGTATACACAAAATGATTACCAAGGGCAATGTTCAAAACTGAAATTTCATATAGAGAAGTGATGGCATCTACAGGTAAAATGTATCTACCACAGAGATAACAAACACACACAGAGATAAAAAACAGGAAGAGGTAACCATGCTGTGAAAAAAGGTAGGTACTGTGTATGCAACAAATATCCATGCAAAGATAATAATGGAAAAATAAGAAAAATAACTTGTTACTTCTGGCTTCTGTGCCGAAAGAAGACAAAACTTGTGTAGGCTTCTCTCTTAGAGAATAGCATCCAATTCCACCAAGCAGGATACAAAGATTTTGTTTTAAAGACACCATAACATGGGTAATATTCAAAATTGTCAACCTATTAACTTCGGGTGTTGACCTGCTGAATCGAAGAAGCGGTACTTCCAGGTAGGATTATATATTTAAGTGAGTTTCATAAAACCAATCAATAAGCATCTTTATGCAGTGTTTTAACACAACCGCAGTCATTTTGATATGACCCTTCACTTTATATACATTGAGTAAGAGGTGGAGCTCAAAGATAAAAGGGGAGCCTAAAGAGGAGGAGTGGGCCAAAAAAGAAAGGGTGAGATTTACAGTGGAAGAGGTGTGTCCTGGGCAGGAAGTTGGGCCAAATTTAGATTAGGGGCACTGAGTTTAGTCAGGCCTAGGGCAGCAGAAAACCTTAATACACTACTGATTTTATGTACCTGTTTTTACTCAGTCCCCCAGTTTGAATTTGTCATGGCATGTACCATATCAGATGCTACATAAATGGTGAACTATTAATATTATTATAATCAGGATATGAATTTCTATATTTTACTTAAAAATTATTTAAAATTGCATTTTCTGATATTCTATATAATACATTTCCATTCTATCTTAAAAAAAAAAAAAGGTTGCTTAAATGCTAGTGTATAAGCAGTCGAGCTGGATTCCTCTTTTCTCTTCTACTCTTTTTTGTGAATTTTATAGAATTTTTTTTTTATATATACGCTTCCTCCATTTCAGTTTATACATTTTTCTTACAAAATTATGTTTCATAGTAGTAAGACATCACAAGGCATGCACACAAAAAAAGGGTAACATTTGAAAACGGCAATTAATTTATAGTCAGCATTACTCTTTAAAATGTCTATACGTGTTAAATAGGGAAAGAGACGAACCAGATTAAAATACTAGGGATTTAAACATATGTCACAATATTGTTTATCTGGTACCTGCAGCAGATATGAAGATCATTTTTTTCTCATTCATGTAAAATCTGCTTTGGTTCTAATATTGAATGCCGTACATAAACTGTGTACAGTAGAATTATATTGCATTGTGGAAAAATACAAAAGGGAAAAGACAAGTTCTTGATTATTTTGTTTTGAAGTGATATTGATCATACTTTCAGCTTTGTCAACTGTTTGCTAGGTCAGTAAAATGTTGTAATTTTATGAACGGTGCTACCATTTGCTTTTATTTATTAATTTTATATACGATACATCAGCGTGATATTGACTTTTCTGAAATGTGTGCTTTAGTAACTACTTTTGCAGCTAGATTAAATTATTTTATTTTTTCTTTCATCCTCAACAATATCTTCTATGGTTAGTCAGCTAAACATAACCTATATTAAATAATCTTTCTCTAATATAAAGTAATGTACCGACAAATTAATATTACCTAAGTGTAAATAATAATCTAGTCTATTTTCTTTTTATTTCTGCCCAAGTCACTTATCTGATATACAGACTGTTTACCAGTAGAATTATTTAATAATGTCCATATTGTAACTTAAGTTATTTTAATATTTGTTGAATTATTCTAGTTTCTACTTCATAGAAATTATCAAGCATTTATTTTTTGTCTGAATGTACTAATTCACCTACAATGTCTTTGTGAAGCCCTCATCATAGCTCCAACAAGGAACCAGTAATATGAAGATGTACTTTAATTTGTTTATCTTTGACTACATTTTTAGGTATTTTGTGTATGCATGTAAATGACTGATTAGACTAATAGAGTAAGGTGCAGATACGGTAGACTTCTACTTTTAAGGGCATAAAGACATAAATGCCACAAACTGAATTATACTGTAAATCTGTATTATGGAATGAAGCCTAAGTAATTTAAAACAGAAGTTATGGATTTATAACACGAAACAGCTGCAAAGTTGCTATTTAACTATAAAGATGATATCCAGATCACTAGTGACATGTGGTTTATTTAGATAAAAGATATATAATGGTTTATTTAAGTGTCTATCTGAAAAAGTGTATTTAAATAAGAATGCAGATGACGGAGGTGTAAAATAAAATAAGATATATTTAAAGTGAAAGTAGATCTTATATTTCCCATGCAAATTTTATCTGAGGTTTTCAGTCCATCAGCAAGAATAGACAGATCTGAATCTTGTGTCTTTGTAGTTCTCAGGGCATGAAGTAGATATAGTCAAAAAAGCACAGTTAATGTGGTTTGGCCAATGAATGGCTAATAGCCCTCTTCAGTTTTTTTCTCTCAAAAACTTGTGTTGATGGTGTTTATCACCATCTGTGGAGTACATGTTGAGCTAGTATAGCTGCATGAGCAATGTGAATGAATGACAGTATCTCATATATTTAATTTAATTGAGAAAGGAATGAACAGCACACACTTTTGAGATTACCTACCTTGTTTATTTTTTTCTAGGTCCAGAGCCTTTACATAGATGAATACAAGACGTTTTTCATATTAAAAGACTACGGAGTGCTTTGGTAAATCATGGCCTTTGCGAGTTGCATTTGGCTATTTGTGTTGGCTTACACAATGCGTAGGGCATTTGGAATACAAGCAGTGAAAGTACCAGATGATTCTTACTGCCACAAAGCTGAACACCCCACTATCACTTACAAGGGTAAGTAATGTATGCTCTTAAATTAATAACATAGTCCATAATATGGAAACAGGAAAACATGTTTTCTGACCCGCATCATACGTTAAGAATTCTATTGTGTGTATAAAAAATCTTTACTTCTTTTATTTATGTGGTCTATCATCTTCATTGAAAATGTTTTTCTGTCTAAAACTTTAATGTGGCCAAACCCATGGGGTGAGTAGGATTAGAAACACAGAATTTGATTGAAGATAAGAACCAGATAAGATCTAGTGTTATGAGTGACCAAAGTAAGTCATGCATATTACTGTGCAGGATGGGAAGATTTCTTAAAAATCATCTATCTGATTTAAATATGTATTATAAAGGGCTATCTTTGTACAACGGAAAATAACAGAAGTTGACCCTTCATAATACCCATTATAGTCAGGGAGCTGAAATGTTTGAACTGGCCATTGTGCCCACCAGGCAAATGCCCAGTGCCTGATAGCTTCTGCCACCCCCTAGGACAAAAGTAATGATTTAACAAGCAATATCTTGTTGGTTACACTTTTACAGCATGCGGCTATTGGTATCTAGCAGGTGGCTTCATGTCTGCGATATATCAGCCACTATTCTTATATTGCTAGGGCTAATTTTAAACCAGTCCAGTCATTGTTTGAAAATACACCCTAGATCTGGATGCAGATTACTGATTTTCAAAATGTTCCCAATTGTAGGAATACACTTGAATGCTGATCTGTGCTGGGACATTGACTATTGGTTTAAGAACACCATTTTATCTTGAATGTTTTTGAACACATTTAGCTAATGTTTTGGATTACAAAAGTCACTTAATTCCAAATGAACTCCAATTCATTGTTATACAGCATATAACAAATTAAGAGAGGCAGAACTTTTTTCATGAAAGATTATGTTTATTATTCTGGCAGATGGTAGACATGCATGCTCAGTTGGAAACTGAATCTAGGCTTTACTCATCTCTCAACAAGTTACTTTTTTCATTGTAATGCAGCTTAATAGGCATGCTGCATTAACGTTTTTATGCATAATGATAATGTATATATTGTGACAGAAAGCATGGGTCAATAATAGAGGGAGTGTATATATCACCTTATATTTTGCAGGGTGGCTACCCTCAGTAGTTTTTTTTTACCAGCCCCAGGGAGATGTTTGGAATTTTGCTTCAATGATAAATTGTCTGTTTTTGGGTCCCTGGGGTGGAGCACTTGGAGAGTAGGGGGGGCCAGTGCTCAACTCCTCAGTTTATGAGCAGCAGAGGAACCGGAGGTGGGAATCCAGTCTGAGGATTCCAGCACACTCTCATTGGTACTTACCTGCATTTACTAATTAATGGGAGAGGCAGTTAAATAGCCTCCTGACCTAAGCAGAGATCATTTGGCTCCCTGAAAGCAGAGGGAGAGAGCTGCTGAATTATTGATTGCTGCTATTACATGTAGCCTGTTTTTGTTGGTAATGGATAAGCCGTTCATCCGCAATTAGATTGGAGAACTTTGTTTAGTTAGCACTCATAAGAGCAAGGATTTAGTTTTTTTGATTTTTGTTCTGTTGTGCCTGTCTTAGGGAAACCAACCTCTTCAATCCCCTATGGGCGTACCGGTATGTCCAGCCCTTCTTGCAGCACCAGGGACACATCCCTGCCGCTGCACGGGAGATTGCCGGCTTTCTGCTGTCTGATCTGATATAACAGCTTCTGGCATGAAAGCCGGAAAGCTGTTACATTTTAAACTCCCCGATCGCGCATTCCCTTCCGGGTTGCGTCACTGCTGACGTTACCCGGAAGCAGTGACGCTGCGATCTCTATGCACGTCTGTGAGGACCTGCATGGAGATCACAGGGGGATCTTGGGGAGGGGAGTGAGAAACCATGTCATTCATTAATGATAATATAAATAATTATAATAAAAAATAATAAAGTGAGCTAAGTGATGTCATTATATATGGATGACATATTACTTCAAAGCATATATCAGTTATTATTTCATTACAACTTTAACTATTTTTCCATGAACATTAAGGGGCTCACTTAAACCCTACCACATTCCTCTTCCATTTTTTACTGCTATATCAGGATTATACAACTCCCCAGCTAGAGTGGCTCAGGATTTACTCAGATCCATTTCATACATCTAATGGAACCCGTCAGGGGTGCCCACTTTCACCCTTCATCTTGGCCTTGGACCCCCTCGCAGTCAAACTAAAAACAAGCCCACTCATATCGTGTCTGACGGTGGGTGCTCACATCCATACACAACATTTTTTGGTTGATGATAGTTTTCTTAGTCTCTCCAACCCAGCTCAATTGCTTCCTCAGCTCATGCAGCTATTATATTTGTATGGCTCTATTTCATATTATAAAATTAACACATACAAAACTTAACCTTTACCTATTAATTTTCCTCAAGGCAGTTGGAAATTGACTGGAGGAGACACTCCTTAATTTATCTGGGTATACAACGCACAAAGTCTTACACTTCCTTATTTATTATGGCAAAACGACAATTCAAACATGGACAACATTTGAATAGCACCAGAAAAAATGGCAGCACTACCCTGTCTTATGTATTTGTTTTGAACGCTTCCGATAAATATCCCCCCAACAACCCTCAAGGCTTTCAACACGTTTGTGTGGCAAAAAAAAAAGCCCAAGATAGTTGCCAATACCTTCCAACTGCCCAAACTTGCACTACCAAATGCAATACTCTATTATAAAGTCATTGGTGTAGCACAATTACTTTCGGCCTACAAAGTCGTAGAAACTCCACTCTGGAGTCTGATTTCTCTGCTCCTTATCAACTCTTGGATTTGATATGGCTTCCTCCTACACATCACCGGACACCAGGATCACTCATTCCAAGTACCCTTTGGTACCTCAAAACTTGGACTTTCTGTGGTACCTGGTGCCTACCAAACTAACACATATATATATCACGCTTGCTCCAACATCTGCTGGAGGTGCAACAATAATGTAGGTTCTGTAAGTCACGTGTGGTGGTCATGTTCTATTATAGCTCCGTATTGGCGTCTTTCAGCTCAGAAAGGCTATAGCTCCACCACCAAGAGGCTACTTCACATATTTTGATGAATACATTTGAAGTCGTGTGCAAAGTGGTAAAATAAATGTATGATGAAGTATAAAACATACATTACTGATATATTTGTACACACTAAGTGCTTATTATGGCATTTAAAACTATATTCTCTAACAAGACATAGAATCAGACTGACATCTGTTTTAGTAATGATGCACAACTCAGTTAAAATTTCCATAAGCACATAGAAAAATGGACGTAAAGTGACAGCATCCATAGAAATACAAAGTGATTCTTGGAGATGGAGATGTTTATTTTATTTATTTTGTTTCTGATAGAAAGGATCATAAATCATAATATTAGTTGTAGGCAGGGACACTTATTATGGGCAAAACAGATGCTTGGATGTATGTTTGCATCTTTGTCTGTTTATCAGTTCATCTGTTTGTGTTCATTATGTCATTTTGGAGAGCATATTCTGGTACTCTCTTACACGAGAGAAAATGATCCAGTTCTCTACAACCTGCTATAAAGCAAGACATTGAGAGATGCTGGCACTGATTCTTCAGTGCACTTAAATAGCAGATCTCCATCACCACATGGTGGCTGTAGTCAACCAGAGCAGGTGGTATAATATATAGGGAAAAGCCACCCAATGATACTTGGACATGACAGGCGTATGTCCCTTCAAAATGACCAATTCAAATCTGAGGACCAATCGGGAAGTTACCTATTGTCCTACAGAGGTTACATGCAGGCAAACAACAAAAATATAACAAGGATTTTAACGATAATAGTCGCTTACAAGCAGGACCATGGCCCAGCTAAATGTCCTATTGCTGAACAGCAAAGTTGTACTTTGGAGGGCTAAGCTTCAGCTTAACAACCGTCCGTTATCCCCAGAAACTATATTCAACCAGGCCAGGGGGTTATGGTTCATAAGAACAGTAAACTCCCATCCATAGAGGTAAGGCTGAAATCTCTTCAGTGCCCAAACTAACTCTAGGATAGGACAGGATGTTTTTTCCCTTGGTCATGACTTGGATCAGCACTGCTCCCAATTTGTACATAGAGGCATCTGTATGGACCAGAAAACGTTTGATAAAGTCATGAGGGGCAAGTACTAGTGAGCTTCTGGAGGCCACTTTAAGCTGGATGAGGGCTCATTCACACGCTCTTTTTCAAGTCTACAAAACGTATACACTTTCTACAATAACCTTGTTCCCTACGAGTGCCAGTACTTTTTGGGCACCAGTCTGTTTTGGTCTCTGTTTCCTGCTACCTACCCTATATCCAGGGAACTGATCTGCCATTTAGCCTGGCAGAATGGCATACTGGTGTTCTGGATCCTCCCCAAAATAGCATCCCCATGATCTTCCTATGTGGAACAATAGATAGTAGGGCCGGCCTTAGGTGTTAAGGCACCCTGTGCGGACTAGTTCTCTGGCGCCCCCCTCGACAAAAAAGAAAGGGAATAAATCTAGTTTTAATTTGAGATTATTTATGTGCAAGTGCAAACAAGCACAATACTATATAACTGGTAACAATAATGTACTTTAAATACATTAAATATAGGAAAAAAGGCAGGTAACAGTGCAATGTTTGTAACAAAAACATTAAAATTGAACCCTAGGCAGTTATTTCCTTTGCACTCCCTCCATGCACACTAGCATGCAATCACTCCCTCCGCTCCCACACCAAAAAAAAAAATTCCACAGTGACTGCAGATTAGGGGAAGACTGTGAGAGTCAGTGCAGTCTTCCCTCCTGACTCTACTGTGACTTTGAAAGGTCCTCTCTCCCATACACAATTCATCCACACATTAATTCATTTATTCTCTCACACATTCACAAAATTCATCCACATACCAATTCATTCATCCTCACGCATTCACACAATTCATCCACACATTAATTCATGAATTCTCTTACTCATTCTCACTCTCTTTCAAGATTCTTACAACCTCCCTTTCTCACTATCTACCCCCTTCTTACTATCTACCCCCTCTCCCCCTTCTTACTATCTCCCCTCCCCCCTTCTTACTATCTCCCCCCTCTCCCCCTTCTTACTATCCACCCCCTCTACCCCTTCTTACTATCTACCCCCTCTTCCCCCCTTGCAGTTGACTTACCCTGGTGAAGTCCTGTGGTGGGAACGCACAGCTTCACTGCTGAGCCTCGGAATATGACATCATATTCCGGCGCTCATCATGAAGCACCGCACCGCGTCAGAGGCCTCGAGCTCCCACCACCACAGTCAGGGCAGTGGTAGGGAGCTGAGGAGACAAAGGGGGCAGAGCGGTTGCTAAAAACCTTTTCATGTGGGACCTCTCGGCGCCCCTCTCTCTCCTCCTTTCCCTGCCGCCTGCTTTGGCTAACTTATTTAGGCGCTCATTACCCTAGGCATGGGGTGGGCATCAGTAACTTACTTGTCGTTTAGCCTCTGGTAACTTACGCAGAACAAAATGGTCCTGTCTTTTTTGGGCACTAAGACTACTGTAGAGGCCCAGGGGCTGTCAGGGGGCTCAGTAACCTGCAATTTGAGCATCTCATTAGGTTTCCTTTTCAGTGTTAGTTGCAGTGTCAAATCAATGCCAGGGAAGGTTAGTGACGCTGGGGCAGGAATTAAATATGACTGTCCATTTGTGAATGATGTAATGGATCTGTTCTCATTGCTAGGGCTTAATTATCCTCCTAGTTGGAGCTGGCCAGGGTCTGTAGTGATCCTGGTTGCTTTCTGGGGATCGGGATGGCCTTTTCTTCTGCCTTTGGTATGAAAGGGGCACAAATAGCTAACAGCTCCTCAGCGCATTCATAGTATTTTTTCAGAGCATTAGTAAATTGTTAGCGCTATATAAATAAAAGATAATAATAACAAACCTTCCTAATCTGGCTCTGGTCACACAAGCAATCCCATACAGTATGTGGTGTTGCCCAGTTTCTCTACTAGTTGGTTGGAGCCCTTCCAGACTGTCTGAAGTCTATTATACTGGGTTGGCTGGAGTGCCAGCATTCGCTGCCATACAAAAAAAAAACTTACGAGGCCGGGCTCAGCTATTTTAGTTTCTTTTCTGCTGACCCTGTGCATTCCGGAAATAAGCGTGAGGTAATCTCAGTAAAGCTTTTAGCTTCTTATGCATCTCTACTACATGAGTAACCACAAGAGTTAACTTTGGGTCACACTTTCCCTCCCAATATTCCCAGAGGATATCTGGAATCCACCACCAAAATAAAAACTCAAAAGGCAAATAACCTGCGGACTCCTGAGATACTTCCTGGTAAGCAAAAAGTAGATGTGGAAGCTCCCTGTGCACCCAGGGCACATGTTTCACCTTCACAGAGCACATTTGTTTTGAGGGTGGTGGATAAGGAATTTTATTCCATAGCGCTGCCGAACCTGTTGTAAGAGTTTTTATGTGAACTGGGATCCTTGATCAAATAGTGCCTCGGTTAGGAAGCCGACCTTGTTAAACATAGTTACCAAAACATCTGCTATGGTCTCTGCATTGATCTTGGATTGAGCCACCGCTTCTGGGTAATGGGTAGCAAAGTCCACCACGGTGAGGATATTCTTCTTACCGGATTTGCCAAGGGTCCCATTGCGTCAACTGCAACCCGCTGAAAGGGTTCCCTAATGATGGGCAAGGGCTGGAAAGAGTTTTGTGTCTGGACTCCCCATTTGCTGAACCGCTGACAAATGTCACAGAAAAGTGGAATATGGTAAAACATATGGTAAAAAAATGAAAATAAAGGTCCAGTCTTTAAGTTAGGGAAATCTCCTGGTCATGGAGGAGTTAAAAGTCACAACAGCATATCATCATTTGCTCTTTCTACATAAGATGAAGCTGCATGGTGCATGTGTACAAATTGGTATTGTATTTGCCATAATATCAGACAAGTGTGGTCTAGAAGCTGACATGGTTAACTCCTTAAATGCTTGATATTTGAACCTAGTCAGAAATGAAGAACCACTTGAGTACAGACTGGTCAAACAGTCTCTGTGGTGGACACCATAATATGTATTAAGTGAAAATCATAAGCTGCCCTCCAGTAAATGTCTTTCAAATGGCAGGTTAATATTCTCCCCACTGCAGTGTGGAGATGCTCTCAAAACTGTCATTGGGAGGGACATGATGGTGGCAGCACTATAGAATGGAAGGTTTATGAATTAATGTCATTCATTCCTAACATTGATACACACTAGAACAGTCTTAGACTCAAGAGTCAGACTCAGCTTTCAGCTTTTCACAAGCATGGGTAAAATAGTAATATTATATCTTGATATCCAGTGGAGCCTCGCAAATACAGTCAAGTCAAATACATCTGTCTGTTGAAATGTTTGCAATTTCCAACCAAGTTTGGTCCTTACTTGTTCCTTTGTTGAAATCAGTGTCACATGCTCAAATACACATAGCCTTCTCAGCCATGTTTCTTTTTAAGTTTATACATTAAAAAGGTTATTACATGTTTAAAAATGTTCCGGTTAAATCTGTTATACACATAAATATGTAAAAGATATCTAGCTTACACTATGTAAACTATGTGTAAACTGTGTCTAATCTAAGCATCTTTTATCCCATTAAAAAAAAAAACATAAACCAAATAGAAATTGTTGCTCATACTTTAATTTAAAGGCAACTCCCTAAATGTGAGTGTGCTGACACAGAAATGCTTAAGTTCTTATTTTACATACTCACCGCTAAATACGCTAATTAGATGTTTGGATTCTGGATGAGCTCTATTTTGGTTAGGTTGGTATTTATAGATGTAATTATCATGCCAGCATAATTTATATTTTCCAGTAATCAGACAACATTCTACTAAGCAAAATATACATTCCTGTTTTTTTTCCATCTATTTTTATTTGTACAGCTACATTATTAGAATCCTAAATTCTAATGTTGATGAAAATATGTGTTTAAAAAAACAAGTGTTTCCAGATTGTGTAATACAATGTTATATACACTCTTTATTGGTATATTGTTTGTAATTCAGTTTTTTTTAATGCAATTTGCTTATGGCTTCAAATTTAGTGAGAACAAAGGTATTTAGTACGATAATCTTTTCAGGATTCTTTTAATGCCATTAGCTTAATGTACAATTAATCAGTAGTATTGATTAGAAAGTCTCAGATTAACTTTGTGCTCTATGGTTAAAGGCAAAACCATGAACAATGCAGGCAGAGGAAATCTAGCATTTGAGTGGCTGCAATCCTGGTTTCTCTGTCTTTTGACCAATAGCCCCTTTGACCACCTCACTTACAACTGCAATTATTGACACCAGGGAACATACTACTACCAGAAGCTACATGTCAAAGACTGAGCTACTGGCCATTCATCTATCTCTTCTATTTCCAACCTCTGATATCTACAGTTTATCACCTTTAAAATGCCACAATTTGACCAAGAGCTCAAATTTTCTGCCTTGTTATTACACTTGACTCCTCTTGACTCCTCCTCTTCTTATCCCCTTACCAAATCCCGCTGCTTTCACATGGAAAATCTCTCTCCAATTCATCCTTACTTGACACATGACACTATTAAAATATTCATGAATTCCCTTTTATATCCATATAAATTTGTATAGATGATTGAAACTCCCTACTAACTGACCTTCTCTTCAATCTATTCTGTACACGTATGCCAGACTAATCTTTTTATCCCATTGATTTTCATCTGCTGCTCAGTTGTGCTTCTCACTTCACTATCTCTCTGGAATGCAAGCCGTAAACAACACTTTATATTTGCCCCTATCCCCAAATACTCCTAACTGCCCTCTAGGCACTGAATAAGTAGGGGTGCATTGTGTATATATTGTGGCACACTCGGTTGTGCTTCCTTTCTGGACAATATATTTCCATTACTTAACTGCAAAAACACTAAAGGAAGTGTCCATGCTTGAGGGACTCAAGTGCCTCTGTCCTGATGACCTGCTTATTGAGCAGCTCACGGTGTTCTTTTTGGCTTCTTACAGGCGTAAAAGTCTGAGTAATGTATATAGTATATATATATATATATATATATATATATATATATATATATATATATACAAATTGTGGAAATAAAAGATATTCATCGTCCAAATAAATTACTTGTAAAAAAGTTTCCAAGTCAAAAGGTTACATAAAAGTCTCAGTAAAGTCTGACTCCTTAGCCATGCCTCCGAAACCCCCTGAAACAGGTGCCTCTCGTAACCCATTATAAATGTTAGGAAATGTGCCTCTTATCTCATTCATACCACAAGCACCAGTGAATTTTGGTATCAGGGACAGTGTACCAGGCGTCCTAGGCAGCCCAGAATCATAATCAGAGGGGTGCCCACCGCTGGAGGAGCAGGGCTAATTGGGGAGATCATGGATCCCCTGTAACTGGCCCAAAATGTGGGAAGCATGAGGTCCGTTCATTCAGACCTCTGCTTCAGTGCCCCCTTGCACTGTGTGTCGGCAACTGATGCTGAGGTGCGAGATATAATGCCATATCCCTGCGCTCAGTGCTGAAACAAAGATCTATATGAACAGACCTTGTACTCCTTTCACGCTGCTTGCTTAATGAAACCCTTTTCTCCATAAGGTGTCAGTCTCTGAAATATTCTATTGCAGGGCTCAATAAATCACTGGCCCCAGGTGGCCGTGACAATTACAAATAACTTCCAAGCGCCGAGGAGGTGTATCAGGCATGGTCGCCCCCCCTCTGCTTGGCGATAGAGGACATTGAGGCAAGTTCCAAAGGCACATGGCATCCAGGCTCCAGCATTGCATGACCCTGAGTGAGATAGGCGGGCAGCTTGCATGCAGCGCAGACAGGTCTGAGAAAGTAAGATGGAGAAGGATAGAGGGTTAGCATATGTATGCATTTCCCGTGCACCCAGGGCCAAAGATTCCATACTGATTGTATTTCGGCTGCTCTATTAATTGGCTAGTTGTGCCAGGCTACAACCTGGGCAGTATGTTCTCTCATGTTTTGGAGAGTTAGTCCTTCTTTAGGAACCACATCCCTTTAATCATACAGTATATCAGTGATATTAAATGGTTTGAAAGATACACATATAGTGTATAAATCGGACAAGGTTTCTGTCCTCTACTACTTATTATGGATTTGATTATTCGTTCATATAATAATAATAATAATATTTTTTTTCTACCACATAAAGTGTAGGTGTCCAGCTATGCTGTATGTAACTTGTTAGGACTATTTAAAACATTTCAGAGAATTTATTTTAAAACACTGGCAACAGGAAATTCATAAATCAATTTGTCTAGCTAAAATTCTCAAATCTTTTTATAGATTGTTTGCACAATTACATAAAGAGCTTTAAATAGGCCATTAGATCATATAACATGTTGTGGTGAAGAGTGAAAGTTTAACCACAAAATTGGCTTCTTTGACTAGATGAAATGTTGGGAGTATGTCTGTACATCAGTACTACTTTAGTGTTCCGTGTATAGATAAGCAGTTTATAAGGGCTATGTTTCTCTAGAACCCAGCTTTGACATTTGCCAAGTGGAAAACTTTTTTGCAGGCTCCACAGGAAGTCAAAATAAATAGAAAGTCTTATAGCAATACTGTTCAGTTTTTGCATTATTCTTCATACATTTTTCATGGGAATCTGTACCACTCACAATTTCAATTTCATTTTTAAATTTGCAGAATATTTGGAGAACATCTCCCACCTCCTAACAAATACACATAAATATTGCTTTTCATACTGACAGCAGCACTGTATGTATGTATGTGTGTGTGTGCTATAGTGTTAGTCACTGTGTGTACAGTGGGGCAAAAAAGTATCTAGTATCAGAGTGGGACAATTGCTCCAGGCGGCACTTTTGAAGAGGCGGCACTTTCCCGCCCCAAGCACCTGTTTTTTTGGGGGGGTTTTTTGAGGCGGAGGAGAACCCTCTAGCTCGGTCTCGGTGCCGGCCTGTAATGCTGAGCGCCGGAATATGATGTAATTTCCGGAGTTCAGCGGTGAAGCAGCGCGCACCGCGGCAGAGCAGGGAGACTTTCTCCGCAGGACTGCTGGAAGGTAAGTGAAGTACAAAAGGGGGAGAGATAGGGTAGATAATAGGGAGGGAGGGATGGGGGTAGATAATAGGGAGGGAGGGATGGGGGTAGATAATAGGGAGGGAGGGATAGGGGTAGATAATGAGAAGGTAGAGAGAGGAAGGTAGATAATGAGAAGGTAGGGAGAGGAAGGGTAGATAATGAGCAGTGGCGTCGGCAGGGGGGGGGCATTTCAAACTTCGCCCCAGGCGGCACTATGTCTTGGGCCGGCCCTGTATAGTATTAATGTAATATAGTGTTAGTGTGCGCTGATAGTATGTGTGTGCATTTATGTCTCTCACTGTATGGTGTTATACTTTATTTAGCAACTAATATTTATGAAATAATTAGTAACTTAAATTTAATGTATTGATTTATCAGTATCAGATGTATTCTATACTCTATATATACAGTATATATATATATATATATATATATATATATATATATATATATATATATATATAAATGCTGTATTCTAAATATAATAAATATCTCACTATATATATATATATATATATATATATATATATATATATATATATATATATATATTAGAGAGCAGAGAAGTGCAAGAGAGACGTGCAAGGGGAGATATGGCACACTCTCAATAGGGAGAACCTGCTCTCACCTCCTACATAGTTTATATGAGACTTTGGCACTGGCCAACTCTTCATCTTCGTGGGGGAAAAATCTTCATATTCCAAGAATATTCGCCCGTTCCTGTGTTCGTTTCGGGCAAATATTCGTGTACATTCTTTGTGTTCGTTTTTTGATATATCTGGAGAAGGGGTTAAAACAGGGTTAACGTGGTACACACTACGCAGCAGCTTTGGCACCAGGATTTTAAATGTCCGTACAACTCTATTGGTCGCTTGCAGGGGCCTCCTCTGCCATCAGCCAATAAAGTGCACCTGTACTTCATTGTTTGATGGCAGACGAGCCCCCTCACTCATACAGACTTTTAAAATCCTGGTGCCACAACTTGGCCAGGAGAGACCACTGGTCTCTTCTCTCCCAAGAGTTAAAGGTCCGTACGAACGACCAATAGAGTCGCTTGTACGGACCTTTAACTCTTGAAGCAGGGAGACCATGGTCTTCCCAGGCCAAATTGCGCCGTCAGGAGTTAAAGGGCCGTGCGAGTGAGTCTACTGGTCGCCTGCATGTGTCCTCTGGCATCAACCAATAGAGTCGCTTGCACGGCCCTTTAACTCTTGACGGTGAACATGGCCTGTCTCCCCGCTCCAAGTGTTAAAGGTCTTTAACTCCTGACGGGTGGCCTATGGATTTCCGATCTCGTTATCTACGCAGCATCGCAGGGGTTGACGGCAGCGGAAATCCATAGGTCACCCCTGACAGCAAACCTACGGATTTCCTCTCCCGTTAACCCCTGTGATGTTGTGTAGATAAGGTTGGCTTGATTGGGAAGGGACCAGGGAGATTAGTAAATGAAGATGAACACGAAGATTCTTTGTGTTGTGTGTCGTCGTCTTCGTATACATTTTGCCGCCGCCATGTTCGTATGTTCGGTTTTTGGGCTGAACAATGAAAACGCACCCTTCGTCTTCGCTTTCATGTTTGCCCGAATACAAATGCACAAGTCTAGTTTATACTGCTACCAAAACCTTATTAATGTGTTGGAGGAGCTGCCAATTAACCCCTGGACAGCAAGCTGCAACCAAGCTTACTTGCACCTCCCCCAACACATTAATAAGGTTTTGGTAGCAGTATAAGCTTTGTGTTTTCACTATGTAGGAGGTGAGAGTAGGTTCTCGCCCTATTGAGTGCGAGCCTTGACGTGGTGGATGAGCTCAATTATGCTTTGGCCAATTCATACAACCAAAACCTCTCTTTTATATTGTGTTTACATGTTTGTTGCCAACTTTATCAGGATGAGAAGCGCAGACAGTTTTTGTATACATTGTACAGCCAACACACTGTACTTGCAGCATGCTCACACCTGTTTGGTAGGCTTCATTTTACACATTTGTATTAGTTAAGCCTGGAACTATCTTAGCGCACCAACATTTTTCATTTCACTTTTAAAGAACATAGCTGAATCATCCTGCAGTAAGAAACATTACTTTTCAAAAGTAATTAATTAGTTCAAAATTCTGCAAATTAATAGAGGATCATCTATAGAGCTTTCAGAGTCGTAAATTTGAGGCACTTTAGAACCTGATTTGCTTTATGTGCTGCTGGACAGAGACTTGAAATGTTATCCACGTAAATTAACAAGAATCCTTAATTTTAATTTAAAGTAAATGTGTTTCACTTATTATTAATCTTCCAATCCAACACTGTATGGGATGTAATGTAAGTGTTGCGTTTTGTAAGGTCTGTAAATTAGACCCTGTCTCTTTCAAACATAGACGATGGAAATATTTTGTAGCACACTTTTATTGCACCAGTTAGAATAGTATGTGTTACGATTTATTTTATGTCTAAAGTCTTTGAGTTTTACGCACCAGAACACACTGAAATCTTAACTTGTCCTTTGATGTAAAGGCATTGCCATACATTTCCTGTAAAATATGTTACTGTGTTAGTATGACAATCTAGTGATGTGAACCAGTGAAAATAAACTGGTTATATATGCAGTGCAATTTTGCAACTCAAAATTATACAGTTCATATAGATCTAAGGGGGTGAATTTGACAATTTATTGAAGCCCTTGAGCCGCAGGATTCCTTTTACAGCTCAAAATTTATTATAGTTTAACCGCTGGGTGCAACTTTAAAACAGATACTGTATATGATCTCCTGGTCAGTGTAACTGCCCTTGGCCTACTTACTAACTTGTCCTGGAGATACAACGTTACTGATAATCTTACTGTTAATCCCAAACAGCTAGTGTATATCTTTATGTTTTTATCTGCAGTCAGACCAAGCAAAAAGTTGTCACATGCGTATATTGCCCATATTCTGTACCAAGTTTAAAATCACTTGTCCTCTGTAGCACACTCATTACAGGGTTCTAAACTGTCTCTTAAAATAACATCAGCATATGGACCATGTGTTGGGAGCTTTATGAAATGGATTTCCATGGTCGACCAGTTGTACGCAAGCCGAAGATCACAATGTGCAATGCCAAGTATTGGCCAGAGTGGTGTAAAGCACACCGCCACTGGATACATAAAGTATATTTGTCAATATATTTTGTATGTTACTTGTTGGGACTATTTTTAGACATGGTAAGTTTAATAAAAAAACAGGAAATCTATTTATAAACCAAAAATTGTCTATCTTAAATACTCAACTCTAGGTAATTTGCCCAATTACAAAAAGAGTTATAAAAAGGCCATAATATAATATAACAAGTTGTGGTTAAGAGTCCAAGTTTAACCACAAAATTGATTTCTTTAACTGGATGAAATGTTGGGAGTATGCCTGTAGATCAGTACTACTTTAGTGTTCTGTGTATACAGTAGATAAACAGTTTATAAGGGCTGTGTTTCTCCAGAACCCAGCTTTGACATTTGCCAAGAGGAACATTTTTTTTTTGCAGGCTCCACAGGAGGCCAAAAAAAAGAAAGTCTAATAGTTCAGTTTTACATTATTCTTTTGAATCTGTCCCACTCACAATTCAGTTTCATTTTTAAACTAATAGTCTTTGTGCAAGTTAAATATTTCCCACCTTCTAACATAAATACTTCTTTTCATTATGACAACTGCATTATACTCAAACTATAATTTATAAAAAAAAATATTTTTTACTCTAAACAGTAAAATAGCTTTAATAGTCTTTAATATTTGATTTAATAATGTTTAACTAGTTCAGTCACTTTCCAAATCCTTTATTTTATTGTGCAGTAACAAAATCTATGTAATGCTGCTTTCAGGTTGTAATAAGTAATGTTATTAGTATATTTTATTTAATGACAACATTTTATGCAGTGCTGTACAATTGAAAGATGGAGTGGTTAAGAAACACATAGCAAATATACATTTACACATAGAGACATATTACACATAATGGAGTAATGTTTAGGCTACCATGGAAGCAGGGGTCTTAACCTGCATGGTCATTTATCAATATTTTTGTTTATTGACAAATCCTGAGACACTTTCAAGGTTGGGTTGAGAAAAGATAAGACTTCTGGACAGGTAATTGACTGGATATGTTAGTTTTACTCAAATCTTTGCTTTGTACGAAGCTTTGGAATAGAGGACTGAATTGGGAGGCGTGTCCCGTGGGCGCAGACAAAAACTTGCGAGCGGTCTTGCTGGTGTTGCGGGAGCGGGCGGTCAGACACTGTACCTGCGGGTCCCGGTAATCCCGCGCAGTCCCACAAGGCTGCCTTCGCGCTGCTCCCTTACAGTGTCTCTTCCCTTGCTCCGCCCAGGAACAAAGCGGAGTCACGTGATGTGACGTCACTTCCCGTGACTCCACTGTGTTCCTGGGTGGAACAAAAGAAAAGACGCTGTGAGGGAGCAACTCGAGGGCAGCCTTGCGGGACTGCACGGGAAATCTGCAGATCAGGTAAGGAGGTGTGGTGTGATTGGCCACATTTGTGGCGGGAGCAGGCGGGATTGACCACAAATGTGGCGGGATTGGGCACACATGTTGCGGGAGCGGGCGGGAGTGGAACACTCACATTGCGGGAGCAGGTGGGATTGGACAAAAAATCAGCGGGAGCGGGATTAAAAAGCAGTCCCGCGCAGGGCTCTACTTTGGAACTTTGGATTTGTAAGGATTCGGCCAAAGCCGGGATAGGCAAGTCTTCACCCACCCGGCGATCCACCCACTCTCTTTTGGTCAAAAGGAGACATTCTGAGAAGAACAGATCCCACTTCTGCCACCAGTGCAATGGGAACTAGATAGACTGGCCATAGTGAAACAAGGATGAAAACACTACAACTTAACCCCAGCATGTAAAATAGCAGTCCCAATAATTTTTTTACATATACTCATTCACAAATATTCATTCACTCCTTCACAGATACTCATTCATTCACTCAATCTCATAAACTCATTCAAACAGCCTCCCTCACCCCCTTACCTCAACTTCTGTTTTACCGCCCAGGGGAAACAGACGGGCAGCAGGGTCATGTGACGTACGTGAAGTGACTCTGCTGGGTTCCTGCATCCCCTTGGCGATGCAAGCAATGCACAGCTAAGTAGTGGGCCCTGTGGAAGTGATTGCGGTTGTGACACCCGCGGCCATGGTTGCTGCGGGCTTTAAGGGGCAACGTTAAAGACAGCCCTGGTGGCCTCATCTGCCAAGCATAGGCCAGTCAGTCCGGCCCTGACTGGGCCTATTTTCAGGTAGGGGCCTGGAGCTACAGCTCCATCAGCTCCTACGTTAATCCGGGCCTCACTATGATTAATGATACAGTTATGTATCAGATTTTCAAAAAACAAGCAAAATCTGCTCACAGGTTTTGCACTCCAGACAGTGTTAGTCACCCTTTTCTTTGTACAGAATCTGCAATGGGACATGTGATCTGCACAGTTGGCACTTCAATTCGGTTCCCTACCCATGGTGTATGTTACTTCACATGCAAGTTGCAATACCTGTTCCAGGGTCCTGCTAATGCTACAAACGATGTACTGTGTTATATGACTGACTGACATAAATGTATAACTTTACTCTTTGGGTTGGGGTTACAGAGGTTAGTTTGCTGGAAAGTGTTGCTTGGGGGAGTATTTTTGCATAAAACCAGGTAAAAGTATTTGTGAATTAGTATTATATTGAGAATAGAGCACATCAATCTCTTTAGATTTGTTTCTGTCACAATTTCAGATGTTCAAATCCAGACAAGATATGAGAGTTATAATTTAAAAAAAAATCATAATATAGAACGTGTCCAGCTCAATAATTCTGTTGATATGTTTTATGTGCCTAGCTGCTATGGAATAACTTTATTTTATGTTGCAATTCTGAATATATCAAATCAGATTAAATCCTTATTTACATTATTGCAGAAATTGCTCCCTGGCTAAACATGTTCAGAATGGAAAATGCTGTGGACTTTTCACAATTATCATTTGGCTCTGGGCACAAAGAACTTGTTGTTGGAGCAAGGTAAGAATTCTATTGAATATATATATATATATATATATAATATATATAACTTTTTGGCATGATTATGTAATATAAATAGAACTAATAAATTCCATTTTAATGCAGTGCAATTTTTAGGATAAATTAAATATAATGTAAACTTATTTGTAAAACTGGTTTGTATGCCATTTTAAAAGTTACTTCAGCATCCCCCTCCTTCTAATTTAAAGTGTATTTATGTTTTGGATTCAGAATAACTATTAATTTTCTAGTTCTCACCAAACTAACCAAAGGAGTTTAGATCCTGGAGAAGGCCCCATCATACACACAAAAAAAAATTAGTAGCACTTAGAACTTTGGCAGTGTGGAATGTGAGTTTAAGATTTTTTGAAACCCTTACAGCATCTTGTAAAATTTCTTTAATGTGCATTTCTTTTTTAATGTACATTAAGTGAGAAAAGGATGCAGAGGTTCTTAAAGCTCCAAAGCCTCTCCATGGGTCATGCAATATATTGATTTCGCATCTCTCTGTTTTTGTCTTTCAAATGTATTGCATATTCAAAAGATACCTGCAGATTGTAAAAGTCAGATATTGTTTGCTATTCTTCCTTCTCTTTTTTTGAAGTATTACTTATTGTTTAATCACTAAAGCATGCATGTTTACAGGGTAGTTTCTATTCTAGAACACTTCCCATAGCTTCTGAGCCAAATAATAATGGATTAAAAGTTGCTGCTGTGGCCCACTAACCAGCTGTGAACCTTTGAGCCTCCAAGGCAAACTCAGAATTGTGGAGATTCAAGCTCAGTACAAAAATACTTATTTCAATAATTTTTCCTAGACTGTATTTGGCATTTTTGTTAATAAACTAACTAGGTGATTTATTTGTTTGCCTTTTTTATTAATTCTCAAGGTCCTTAATCTGTTTTGGGGATTATTTAGATGGATGAAATAATTATGATAAATATCTTACAAACCATGTTCTCTGACTGAAAAATACATAACTTAAGAGCAATTAAGGGCATGTGAACGACTTGCTGAGGTAGAAAACAATGATTTGCATTATAAAAGTTTCCAGACTGGAGTTTGAACAGATAAAAAAAAATGACAATTGACTTCCTGAAATCCTTTTGAAGCGGCAATTTTGATTTAGAAAATTAGGCTCATTAAAGTCGGTTTAGATGCCTATAATTTTATTCTGCATAGTTCCTTCTAGCCAATCACCTATTTGCAATTTTCCATGGATAGTAAATACCATCTATGAACAGAGCAAAGTAATTAAAGCATGATTGCCATTAGCAGCCATTAATGTTGAATCTTGCAAATGGTTTATCCCTGGGGCGGTGTAAGAGACAGGGAGGCTGGATTACTTTACATTGTGCTCCCAGAAGGATTAAAGAGAGTCGGCAACAATATGTTATCTGATTGCGCACATTCTGCAAATGGCCTCATTGATAAAATAGAATCCTTCACAAAAGTGGTATTTGATAGCTGTATTTCTGAAGTGAAAATTGAGTTGATTTTTTCCTACAAGCTATTTCGCTTGAATGGCATCCAAATACTTTGTATTGATTCTGCTGTTTTCACGTTTAAAAGGACAAGTAAAACACAGCCATAAACCCTTGCTTAGAAATCAAGACTGTGCTCTCACCCACATCTTCCAACTGTTCTCTTAATTTATAGTTGAAAGCCTGGATTCCATTGAATATAAACATATAGAATGTATAGCACTATACTAATTTCCACTTGAGTGAGATTCCAGTGAACAAACAGAAAAAAAGTGTTCCTTATGAACTATGGAATACTTTATTAAAGAGGAAGACATTAAACATTTGCCTTCTCTCATTTAATGCAAGAAGAATCTTAAAGAGATATGTGCTTCCTTGCTGGAGGGTAATCATAGTCTAGTCTTATTAAAAACAGCTTTGCTTTATTGTTTACTTTATATGCTTTCATTGTAAACTGTCCATTTCTAAAGAAAATAAATAACCTTTAGTTTTATCTTGACAACAAATTAAATTTGCTAAATTAAATTTGGAAATATAATTTGGCTTGAGTAAAGTGAAAACATTTGCTTTAAAGATGCTGTTCTACTTAGGGGGCTCTTAAAATATCCGTAGATAATTGCTGCTTCATGTAGGGATGGGTTAAAGAAATCTTGTAATTTTGTTTTTCTCCTTAATACTCCATGTCACTTAAAAACTGTGTGCAAGACTGTACAATCATTCTATTGGTTTTAGTCAGGCTGTTGAATTGCTAACTGTATTTTTGGTTATACTATTGAGGCAAATTAAAGTATAGTCAGGTCATTTAATCGAGGCCTTTATGTGCACAATCTTAAAAAAGTGAACTGAATTGTCAAGGGTTTTCTTATTGATCTGGAAGAATGTATTCTTAAGTCGATTAAAACTAATGGTTCATTACAATAAGAAGATTAATAATGGCAAATGATCAAACCACAGTACATAATAAGGTAATGCAACTGCTAAGTGTTTTTAGTAATAGTTACATTAAGACAGGGCTGGACAGGCCTGCTGGGGTACAGAGAGATTTCCCAGTAGGACACCTCCCCTGGGGCTGATCTTGAGGCCTGCAATCTAATTATATGTGTGGCTGTGGCTATGGACACAAGTGAAGCTGTCAAGGCCAGGCTGGCCTACCGGGAGATCTTGTTATTAGTGGGGTACCTCAAGAATCTGTATTGGAACCCATACTTTTTTATATTTTTATGAGCGATATTACCAATGATGCTAATGGCCAGGTATGTCTTTATGCTGCAACAGAGTATACATTCCTGGTAGAACAAGTCAAATGGCAAATTATTTAATTAAATTAGAAGAATGGTCAAGAATGTGGCAGCTGCAGTGAATAATGCAGTTGGGACATACAAATCTAAGGCAAACCTAAGGCAAAATATGGCACTGTCTGACAGCAGAAGAGAGGGACTTGAAAGTAATTATTTCTGAGGACTTAAAGGTAAACAGGCAATGCAGTAAAGTGTAAAAAAGTAGACAGGGTCCTTGCTTGTATCACTAGAGGCATTGGTAGCAGGAAGAGGGAGGTGGTTGTACTACTTTACAGATCTCACCTAGCGTATTATGTACAGTTTTTGGAGAGTCTGGAGACCCCATCTGCAGAAGCATATTGACATATTAGAGGCCCAAGGTTAGATTCCTTGCTACCTAATCACTATGCACCAGTAATTGATGAGCGCTGGGATATGGTGTCATACCCTGCACTCTGCATCAATAGCCACCGCATGGTGATCAGGGACCACTAAAGCAAAGGTCTGGAATGAGAGACCTCACCTCCTACAACTGGATGGAAGATGATGGAAGATGAGAGGTAAGATTTGGGCACAAACGGCTGCAAGGGTAGTGTATGTGTGTATATGTATATGCACTCACTGGCCACTTTATTAGCTACACCTGTTCAATTGCTTGTTAAAACAAATAGCTAATCAGCCAATCAATGCATTTAGGCATGTAGACATGGTCAAGACAACTTGCTGAAATTCAAACCGAGTATCAGAATGGGGAAGAAAGTGGATTTAAGTGACTTTGAATGTGGCATGGTTGTTGGTGCCAGACGGCTGGTCTGAGTATTTCAGAAAATGCTGATCTACTGGGATTTTCACACACAACCATCTCTAGGGTTTACAGAGAATGGTCCGAAAAAGAGAAAATATCCAGTGAGCGGTAGTTGTGTCGACAAAAATGCCTTGTTGATGTTTGAGGTCACAGGAGAATGAGCAGAAAGCAACAGTAACTCAAATAACCACTCGTTACAACCAACGTATGCAGAATACCTTAAATTCAGAATATCTCTGAATGCACAACTCATCGAGCCTTGAAGCAGATGAGCTACAATTTGCACAGGCTCACCAAAATTGGACAATGGAAGACTGGAAGAATGTTGCATGGTCTGATAAGACTCAATTCCAGCTGCAACATTCAGTTGGCAGGTTCAGACTTTGGCATAAACAACATGAAAGCATGGATCCATCCTGCCTTGTATCAACTGTTTAGGCTGGTGGTGGTGTAATGGTGTGGGGCACATTTTCTTGGCACACTTTGGGCCCCTTAGTACCAATTGAGCATTGGTTAAAGGCGACAGTCCACCTAAGTATTGTTGCTGACCATGTCCATCCCTTTTTAACCACAGTGTACCCATCTTCTGATGGCTACTTCCAGCATGATAATGCACCATGTCACAAACCTCACATCATCTCAAACTGGTTTCTTTAACATGACAACGAGTTCACTGCACTTCAATGGCCTCCACAGTCACCAGATCTCAATCCAATAGAGGAACTTTGGGATGTGGGGGAATGGGAGAGTCGAATCAAGGATGTGCAGCGGACAAATCTGCAGCAACCACGTGATGCCAGCATGTCCATATGGACCAAAACATCTATATGTGTGTGTGTGTATGTGTGTGTTTGTAAGCTGGTGTGTGTATGTGTATATGTGTGTGTAAAGGCAGGGGTGTGTGAGGACAGTGTATGTGTATACATGTCTGTGTATGGCCAGGGGTGTGTGTGGACAGTGTATGTGTATACATGAGTGTGTATGGTCAGGCATGTAAGGGTAGTGTATGTGTATATGTGTGTTTATGGACAGGCGTGTGTAAGGGGAGTGTGTGTGGGGGGAGACATGTGTAATGGCAGTATGTGTGTTTATGGGCAGGTGTTTGTAAAGGCAGTGTGTATGGGCAGTTGTGTATAAGGGCAGTGTTTTTGTATATGTTTTTATGGGCATGTGTTTAAAGGCAGTGTGTGTGGGCAGGTGTGTGAAAGGGCTGTGTATGTGTATATGTGTGTTTATGGACAGGTGTGTGTAAAGGCAGTGTGTGTGGGCAGGTGTGTGTAAGGTCAATGTAAGTGTATATGTGTGGGTAAAGGCAGTGTATGGGCAGTCTTGTGTAATGGCAGTGTATGTGTGTTTATAGGCAGGCGTTTGTAAAAGACAGTATGTATGGGCAGTCATGTATAAGGGCAGTGTATATGTATATGTGAATGTATGGGCAGGTGTGTGTAAAGACAGTGTGTAAGGGCAGTGTCAATAAAATAGCCTCTGTAAAAGAAATAGCACTTATTTGTAAACTATAAAGAAAAGCTTTCAAGAGTTTTCCTCTCTTTCTCAGATCTGAAGCTCTGTCTCTGCACTTATTTGTAAACTATAAAGAAAAGCTTTCAAGAGTTTTCCTCTCTTTCTCAGATCTGAAGCAATACCCGAGGAAGACAGGAAAACTTTCAAAGAAAATGTATAATTGCATACTGCATTACTCTGGTATTTCGGTATCTTATTTATATATATTTACTTAGTATTTCAGTGGTATGATTTAGTGGTGGAACTTATTAGTGCCCCCCCCAGTTTTTACTGTGGTATCTTATGTGCCCCCCTATATACTGTTCCTAGAGTCGCCACTGCTCTTTTCACACCCCAGCTAAATGCCATACAGGAGATTGGCAAATTCTAGGTTAGGTAAGTACTTTTATTTTGTTTTCGTTTTGGAAGCATTTATATTAAAGTACTCATAGGGTTTTTAATATGCATTCTTCTATGGTGGGTTTGCCAGTGACACTAACCTGTCCTTTTTATGTTAAATTTCGTTTTTACTGTCCCCTTCTGTAATATCACTACAGAATCTGCTGCCGGGAGAGGGTTGGTTAAATGAACTTTTGTAGGTTTTACTTAAAGCTCTAGCTACATACATATTTTTCATTTTCTAAATGCCCAGAGTTTGATTGCACTGCCAAATAATTAAGTAACTGGTAATACAAAAATATGTAACATTTTAACAACCCTGCTTCTTTACAGAGTATACCATTAACTTTTCCTTATTTATTTTTACAGAAATCACCTTTTCCGGTTGTGTCTAGAGGACCTGTCGCTAATCCAGGTGTGTATTGTCCACTGACTGACGAGATTAAGCAGATATGTATTCAATTAGTTTGACAGTGTCTTGATGTCTGTCCAAAATTTATATATTTTTCATATTGATTTATTTTATATCATTTTTTTGAATAATGTCCTGTAAAAGGGCATAATAAGTAGAACATCATAATTGTATTGTATAGTGAATTGGTATAGTTTAGCTTAATTCTTTTGGAAATACACAGTATTATATCTGTATGTCTTAAACTTTACACTGATTTACCAACATTAATGTTTAATTCATACCAGAATATAGCATTAATTTATTGTGAGGATTCAATTTAAATGATTGTCAGACTGAGAAATATTGATCAGAAATACCTTTTTTTTCCTTCCACCAACAGAACAATGAAATCATGATGGTAACTGTCTTGTATGGAACAATGTAGTGTATTTTGTTTCATATTTGTATTAAAAAAATACAATAATTTCATAATTGGAATACTTCTAATCAACTCTGACAGTTTAGAATGGACCACGTTTTCATATAGATGTAAACATCAACACTAAATATAGAAATAAAAGAATAAGAGAAGCAATAAAGGAGAAATCAGATATGTTTCTTGTTAAATGCATTGGACTTCACCTCCAGATCCAGTTGAACATGGTTCAGTTCTAGCAAAACAATTTGTTTTATCTCAGTTAAATACAAATGAAACATTAACCTTTTTTTCAGACGCAAACCTGTATTTGAAAGTAAAAAAATAGATTGAATGCTTTGGAAATATCAATAGAAACAAGTTACTGAACAGTTTTTCTGTGGCAGTAAATATTATTTATATGGTTTAGATTAAAAATAGGATATCTTTTAGTAGTATAAAATTCCATAATGTTAATATTTTACCTGGCCACTTCTTTATTATTTAAATATATGTTTTCTGCAGGAACAAAAGCTAAATTAAAATCTATTTTTTTCTTATAAAAGTGTCCCCTTAATTTTCCACCTATGATGCTTGCAAGAAAAATAAATGATATAACATCAACAAAAGTGTTCATCCACATCTAACTTGAATTCAAACATTGGCCCGTGGCCTCCAACTCTTTTCCCATATTATTTGTATGTGCTCTGGTTATTGCGAGTAGGTATTAGTAAGGTAATAGCACATATTATACACAGAAAACCTTGAGATGATATGTTATATGCGTTGACTGTGACGCTTAAAAATATTATCCTTTTAATAGCCAACTACCATTCCCCTGAAGTGTTCCTCTTTAGTATCTATATCTCAAAGGCCATGTTTTTGTTGATGTTCCTCTTTTGAGTTTGTGTTCACAGTGTTCTTTCTACAGTCCCAAATGCCACAACGTGTTTATATAAACAACAGTCAATTTGCTTTTTAAACAAGTAAAATCCAACAAACAGCCATCAGCAGGTGACATTGGCGCACAAACAATCTTGATAAAACACTGCCCCTTAGCTACCCCTCTAACACACTCCTAAAACGAAAGTATGCCTCTTTGGCCATTTGAAATGTTGGAAAGTACACTTATTCAAAAGTTTGGGGTTATTTAGAAATGTCAAAACCTTGGTTTTGAAAGAAAGACAAATTTTAGTCATGAAATGGATCAGAAATACACCGACACCCAAACACACACACACACACCAGGACAGGCTCTGCCACACTGATATCCAAACACACACACCGGGACAGGCTTTGCCACGCCAACACCAGACACACACACCAGGACAGTTAAAAAAGAAAAAATGGTTCAGCACTCAACTCCCGGGAAGCTGGGTGCTAGCAGGAAAAAAGGGACAGCATAAACCCTCTTGAAGTATACGAACACAGAAAAGAATCCCAACACTTCAATCAGTTTCCAGTCCTTGAAGAGAAATACTGAATAAAGTAACCTAAGGATTGGAAGCTGATTGGAGTGCTGGGATTCTTTTCTGTGTTCGTACACACATCAGGACAGGCTCTGCCACACCAACACCCATACACACACACACACCAGGACAGGCTCTGCCACACCTACACTCAAACACACACCCCAGGAGAGACTCTGCAACACTGACACCCGAACACACACACACTAGGATAGGCTCTGCCGCACTGACACCCAGACACACACACACCAGGACATGCTCTGCCATATCGACACCCAAACACACACACACACCAGGACAGGCTCTGCCAGACCGACACCCAAACATACACATCAGGACAGGCTCTGTCACACCGACACCCAAACACACACACTAGGACAGGCTCTGCCAGACTGACACCCAAACATACACACCAGGACAGGCTCTGTCACACCGACACCCAAACACACACACACTAGGACAGGCTCTGTCACACCAACACCCATACACACACCAGGACAGGCTCTGTCACAACAACACCCAAACACACACCAGGACAGGCCCTGCCACCCCGACACCCATCCGGAAGGTTTCCACGGACGGTTTCACTTTGGTATTGATTTATGTGATGGTCGCTGCCCCCAAAACAGCCTGCTTGTGGCATCTTTGCCCCCAAAACAGCTTGACTGTGGCATCTTTGCCACCAAAACAGCCTGCCTGTGGCATCTTTGCCGTCAAAGCAGCCTGACTGTGGCATCTTTGCCCCCCCTTACACATCCTTGCTATCACATACACATATTCATTCACTCGTTCACATATATTTATTCACTAATTCACAGATATTCATTCATACATTGATACCCATTAATTCCCTCATTCAGATACTCATTTACATATACTCATTCACAAACATTCATTCACTCACTGCTTCACAGATACTCATTAATTTACTCACTCTCACATACTCCTTCATACAGCCTCCCTCACCCCCTTACCTGAACTGAAGATGTACGTGCCGCTCGCAGACTTCCGAGAACAACCTGTTCTACTGCACAGGGGAAGCAGACGCGCAGCAGGATCATGTGATGCGTGTCTCCCAGATAAGTAGCGGGCCCGCTACTAGAGTGGCGGGTCCGGACGCAGTTGCTGTGGACTTAAGGGGCAGGCGCCCCTTTTGCCCTGCATTAAGGACGGCCGTAGAGGCCGCCTTTTTTAAGGTAGGGGCCTGGAGCTGCAGCTCCATCAGCCCCTACATCAATCTGGCCCTGCAAATGCCCAGTGTGCCCGATGGCCAGTCCGGGCCTGCATACGTGACTCACCTGTTATATTGTGACACATTTCTAATATTAAACTGCTTTTTTGCCTCATAGTTTAGGTTTCCATTAATTATATAAATGACAGCTGTGTAATATCCTATTTGCTGGTGTGGGTGGAGATTTTAGTGTTACGGTAATTGCTTGCGTTAGTATCTTTAGTCTATCAACAGCTTTTGCAAGTGAATGTTATTAAAAAATATTAAGTGAAAAATGCAAAGAATCAAAGAATGAAAAACCCTTTACGTTCAAAAGCTTTAAACTGAAACTAGGGATGGGTTTCTCAAACAATTTTACAATGATGGTAATGATAGGATGTTGATTGCTGGACAGATAAAAGGAAAATGGTGGCTTTAGAAAGTAGGTCTCTCTGTCTACATTTGATTCAAAGTAGAAAATGTGCCTTAAATGTTTTAGTCTCTTGCTGCTGTACATTCATACAACAGCTATAATCATTTTAAAAATACAGACACATTTGAATTCGCTTTTACAGAGTAAATAAATAAAGCAAAAAGAATCACCTGCTGTATAATATCTGGATAATTCAATAGAGACCCCTTCCTGTCTACCTGATTAGTGAGTGGGGAAAAGTCTAAATGCAGTTATAAAAAAGAAAACGGGGAATGCCGCTCCAAGAAACATTCATGTTCCCTATCATTTTTGTATAAACAAATTGATTGATGATTAACAACTGGTTGAGGATGCCCAGCATTAAAAAAAACCCCACAAACCCAGGGAAGCTGATAGACATTACTCTCTGCCTGAGAATTATGTCTAGTAATAAGAGGTAGGGTTGTGGTCCAGATATTGGCCATGTTTTAAGGACACATATAATTTTTTACAAATTGCTGACCAGTTCATGTAAAGTGCCACCCTGAAGTTTGTGGAATGTATAAACCAGTGGATGGGTATCATATTCTGCAAGAATTGCAAGGGAGCTCGGTGCCCCTAATCTTTGCTTTATCATCAGCGGGTTGGATATCAAGACTAATGCAGAACAGTGTTTTTACACATCAAGACTCCCGTATTGATCCCAATAAATATAGACTATGAATGCATTTTCATAAAACAAGGCGAATGCCAAGGAGGAGGCAGCAACTAATTCTAGAAAATGCATGTACAAATTTAAAATTGAGTCCTAGGTAGAGATCAGTGCATGGATTAGGCAATCTAATATAGCTATCTGCTACCATGTCATCAACTGTATTGACAGTGTTTGCTTGTTAGTAGTTGATTTATTGTTACATCAGCTTGACAGAATCCAGGAAAAATGTTTTTTCTTGCTAACATACATGGATTAGTTCCCCCCACACACATACACACACACACGTCGAAGCCCACAAAAACAAATTTGTTTTATTTAAAAAAAAAAGAAATGGTCAGAAGAGAACATTTTTGGGCTCCACAGCCAGAAAGATGGTAAGGGTAATGTGAACTGTAGTCTACAATTGTATAGAGTAATATAATCTTGCTAGGTTGTGTTTCTTTTGTATAATTGTGACATTTAGCCCCATCGTATGTGTACCAAGCCTATAATAGTCCGTGAACTGTCATCACTCACCCAGGCCTTGTGCACATACATAGGAAGACAAATTATTTTGTTATTTTAAGTCTCCTGCAAACTTTATCTTGCGTATTCCATTTCTCCCCTAGTCAAAATATTCTCCACAAGACAGCATACATCCAGTTCTGTTTTTATAAAAAAAATATCTAATTTTCCTGAGACCATGCATTTATTGCCTGTATTACAAAATAGTTCTCTGAAGCAATACAACTGCTAATAATAATTTACTACATTATAAAGTGTAGTAAAAGTACAGGATGCCTGGAAAGTTTCATTATAAATATTCTACGTACAGCCTTCACTAACCCCTTGGAAATTTATGGAAACAATACCACTTGTGCTTACATTGGCAGTGAGTATTAAATATTGTCTAAAGGGGCCAACCAATAACACAAAGGACCTTATTAAAACAGTAAATTAAGTCTAATATTTATCTGAATTCTGTGACACAGTAAAATAGTAACATAACCGTTTCAAAAGTCATTTGAAAGGTACATTTGCAACCTGCCTCTTTTTTAATAAAGTGGGATATGTAGTGCTTTTCCATGTATCTAAATTGTGCCATTACAATGTATTGCATTTAAACATACCTACAAGCCCATGTAGTGCAGTACTAGGTCCCTATACAAGCCTGCACATATAAAAGTATGTAAACTGAAAAATATTACAGGAAAATATTTAATCATACATAAAACACTTAGTACTTGTGCCAACATCTATTCCAGTTAATCCTTTATGGCTGTTGTCAGAGTGAACAAAACCTTTGTTTTGAAAATAGATGTGTCTGCAAAAAGTTGGGGTTTTTTTACATCACAGATATAACAAGGGAAGCTTTGTTGGCTAAAACATAAACAGATCCATAATTTCTTGCTGTATTTCGTGTTGTATTCAATATAAATGATAGTGATAGCACTAATAGAAACTAGCACTCAAAACACCAGGTATGTATAGACATAAACTTAATATAAATAGTACATGTAAAGCATACTCTAATGATATAAAAATCACCAACAAAGCATAAAACAAAATTTGAGTAATCTTCTCAACTGTTGCATTGGACGTCAAATTGTTGTGTTATATTTTACTTGTTATGCCATATTTACCCATTGTACAGCGCTATAGAATATGATGGCACTATATAAAACAATATATAATAAATAATAATACAATGCATGTTTGCCAATAACACAATGTGAAGGAGACCTGACATGTTTCACCATAAGGCTTCTTAAGAAGTAATGTCTGACAAGTACAAACATAAGTCTTTCATAAAAAAGAGCAAGGAAAAAAAAACTTGTGGTCAATCCTCAAGAGGCGGGTGGACAAACAAAAACCCACAAATTCGGACAAACTCCAAGCATTGATTATGCAAGAATTGCCTGCCATAAGTCAGGATGTGGCCCAGAAGTTAATTGACAGCATTCCAGGGCGGTTTGCAGAAGTCTTGAAAAAGAAGGGTCAACACTGCAAATATTGACTCTTTACATAAACTTAATGTAATTGTCAATAAAAGCCTTTGACACGTATAAAATGCTTGTACTTATACTTCAGTATACCATAGTAACATCTGACAAAAATATCTAAGAACACTGAAGCAGCAAACTTTGTGAAGACCAATACTTGTGTAATTCTTGTGTAAAAACTTTTGGCCATGACTGTACTCACTGGCATTTTGAAGGCTTTGGAAATCTTTCATATCCTTTTCCATCTTTATAAAGTTCCATGATCTCGTTACGCAAGTCTTTTGACAGTTCTTTTCTGCTCCTCATGGCTCAGTATCTAGCCTGCTCAGTGCATCCACATGAGAGCTAACAAACTGATTGACTACTTATACACAGACACTAATTGCAATTTAACCCCTTAATGACAATTGACGGCCCGTGCATGTTACCCGAAAATGAGGGGTTAACAACAATTGACAAAGATCGCCTCCTAAACTTCAAAGGTGTTGCTGAAATGCCCGATTACGAGGCATTCACCGACACTGAACTCCCACCCCAGGACACGCCGTGACCGCTCCGGAGAGTGGTCACAACCACCACTGCAAGTGATTTTGCCACTTGAAAGATGGCGGCGTCCTTTAAAAAAAACAACGGAGTTGAAAAGAGTTCTCAGGAGTGTCTCTCCAGACCCTCCTGAGAATCTGGCTCCACTTGCAGATTGAATACAGGTACTGCATTCAACCATGCAAGTCAATGGAGCCCAGCTTTAGTAAAATCAATGTATATATATAAAAAAATAGTTTAAAAAAAAACAGTAAAATGTAAAAATAATTTCCCACTGATGTCACCATCAGGGGAACCTTCAAGTTCCAAAAAAATGTAAAAATAAAATTAAAAAAGGCAAAAATAATATATATATATATATATATATATATATATACTTTTGTGAGCAAGTCCTAAAATTAGCGCTTTAGCTTAAAACAATTCTCACATGAAAAGAGTTAAAATACTGGCATGTTAAATGCCCATGGAGTGTCTACTTTTAAAAAATGTATGATTTGATGGGGTAAATTGAATTGGCAGGTTTCAACAATGTCCCTATTAACACAGGGGGAAGGATGGCCACACGTCTAATTTCCAATTAGAAAAATGCACATGTCCCAAATGTGGCATTTTAGTTCCCAAAAACCCGCCAAACCCATGCATGTATCACTGTACTCAGGAGATGTTGCTGAACACATATTGGGTTGTCGTGTGACAGGGACATATACCAGAGCTGTAAATTCATACCTGAAGTAGGTGTGTGGGGAAAAATACACACAAAAAATACTACTGCAAACTTTGAAAAAATGCTGGTGGTAAAATGCTGGTGGTAAAAGGTGTGCATGCAAAGAGTTAAAATACCAGCATTTGAAATAACCTGGGGTGTCTAGTTTTCAAAAATATATGGTTGAAGTGGCTGGGCTCAAAGATGTACCAAATAGGGCATGGGCAGTGGATCACCAAATGCCAAAGTTCAACATTGAAAAATGCGCATGCCCCAAATGTGGCCCTTTTGCCCCCAAACAGCCAGGCAAACCCATTCATGTGGGGTATCACTGTACTCGGGAGATGTTGAACACATACTGTGGTGTTTTATATGTGACATATACCAGGACCTGTTAATTGATACCTGAAGTAAAATGTGTGTGAAAAAATAAACGCAAAACATGACTACCACAAAGTTTGACAAAGACTGGTGGTAGAATTAGTGCATGGAAAGAGTTAAAATACCAGCATTTGAAATACCTTGGTGTCTAGTTTTCAAAAATATATGCTTTGATTGGTAAATTGCATTGACCGGCTTCAAAGATACCCAAAACCAAAAATGGGGGGGGGGGGATTACCAGATTTGGAAAAAATGGTTCGAAATAGCAAAACATAAAAACATTGGGTATTTCTAAACTCAGGATGAATAGTAGAATCTGTTTAGCTGTTTTTTTTCATTAGTCATAAGTCATTTTTTTGTAAATTTTTCACCATATTTTATATTTTTTTAATAGTAAATGATATGATACAATCAAAACAATGTCATCTAATGAAAGCCCTTCTTGTCCTAAAAAAACAGTATATAACTTGTGTGGGTTCAGTAAACGAGAAAGAAGAAAATTACAGCTAAACACGAGCAGCGCAGAAATGTCATGAAGGGTACAAAGAATAAAATCAGCCTTTGTCACGGAGGGGTTAAAAACCCACAGGTGGAAAATGAACCTTTAATTGCCATTTTAACCTGGGTGTGTTACCTTGTGTGTCTGTAACAAGGGTGATATATGTTATCATTATAGCTTATAGTAGTTTAGGTTGAGGAAAGACTTGCATCCATCAAGCTCAACCCTATTCCAATTCCTATTCCTTGTTAACCGCTGTTGATCTAATAGAAGGCAAAAAAGTGCCTTATGTCACCAATTTCGAACTGTGCTTTCAATGGGACAAAAAAAACCTTCTTTACTCCAAATGGCAATAAGATTTATTCTTGGATCAACAAGCACTAAATAAATATTAATTCCGATTCTATCATGCATAGCCCTCTGTGTTCTGCTTCATTAAAAAAGTTTCCAGGCCCCTTTTAAAGGCATCTAATGTATTTGCTAGCACCACCTCTTCAGGCAGTGAATTCCATACTTTTATTGTCCTTACTATAAAAAAATCCCCTTGCCTGTCATAGACTAAGTCTCCTTTCTTCAAGACTTAGTGGGTGACCTCTTGTCCTTTGCAATGTTCCATTAATGAACAGGTCTTTAACCCCTTAAGGACAATGGGCGGTCCCTAAACCCATTGAAAACAATGCATTTTGAGCCTGTGCATGTACGGGTTTTGTCATTAAGGGGTTAAAGAGCCTTTTGTATGGGCCCTGTACATATTTAGAAAACATTATCATATCCCCTCTAAGATGCCGTTTCTCTAATGTGTACAAATGTAACTTTTCTAGCCTTTCTTTATAACTAAAACTTTCCATTAACTTTATTAGCATTGTGGCCCTCCTCAGAACTTTCTCTAGTACCATGTCTTTTTTAAGAAAAGGCGGCCACCGTTGAACTGCATATTCAAGGTGGGGTCTTACCATGGACCTGTAAAGAGGCCGAATAATATCTTAATCCCCTGAGTCAATACTCATTTTAATACATGCCAATATCATATTTGCCTTTGCAGCTGCTAGCTGGCACTGTGCACTACTGCTAAGTCTATTGTCTACAATTACTCTCAATTCTTTTTCATTAGTAGATTTCCCCAAGAAAACATAATTTAAATGATACATTGCATTCTTATTATTATGCCCAAATTTTACATTTGTCTACATTGAATCTCATATGCCATTTATCTGCCCAGTTACCCAATTTATCCAAGTCCTCTTGCAATGAAGAAACATCTAGTTCAGCCTTTATTACCAGCAAACACTGAAACCTGGCTCCCTATGCCCACTGGGAGATCATTAATAAACAAATTAAAAAGAACCGGACCCAGGACAGATCCCTGAGGTTCTCCACTTATAACATACGTCCAGTTTGAGAATTTACCACCACTATTTCTACTCACTTCTTCATAGAATGCACTTTAGTTTGACAAGATCTGTCTCTCACAAAGCCGTGTTGGATCCTGCTAATGAAATTACTGTTCAAGATTACATTTTAATATGTTCCTTTAGTAACCCTTCAAACAGTTTTCCCACCACAGATGACAAACTTACAGGTCTGCATTGCCTGGCTGCGATTTTAATACCTTTTTAAATATGGGCACCACATCATCTTTACGTCAATCTGAGAGCACCATGCCTGAAATCAAAGGATCCCTGGAAATCCAAAAAAAATTGGTCTGGCCAGAGCCTGGCTTAGTTCTTTAAGTACCCATCGGTGTATACCATCCGGCCCCGGGGCTTTGTCTACCTCAGGGCTTGACAAATTTGTTTTGAATCTAGGAGCAAGCTAAAAAAGTTAGGAGCCAGGATTTTTTTTTCCAACGACAAAAATTACTGATGTCCCAAGAGAATTCCCCCCCTCTCCCTTAAATATAGGTCCACTTTCCTCGAACCCCTAACAATTTTTTTAAATAATTACATTTTCGCTTTTCTTTTTTCCCCGCTCTCCTCTGTCGTGACAATTCTGTCCCTGTCACGAGGAACTCTTCTGTGAGCCCGCCCCCTTGAGCGTTAAGTCTTGAAAGGGGCGGGACGAAGAGACTCACTGAGCACGGTGTGTGCAAGCACACATGGTGGTCTTCCGCACCACGCGAAGGTTGGTCTTCCAGCCCACACGGTGGGCTTGTTTGTTGGTTGAATACAGGTACTGCATTCAACCATGCAAGTCAATGGAGCCCAGCTTTCTAATCGCAATGTGATTACTAAAATATAAAAAAAATGAAAAAAAAAATATTTGATAAAATAAATAAAAATTTGGTAACATTTAAAAACAATAATTCAGTGATGTCACCATCAGGGGAACCATACAAAAATATAAAAAATAATGATGATCCTTTCTATCATTGAAACAAACATAGCTGTCCTTGATATCATCATTTTCAATAAATTATATGAAATGAGATGAAAGGGGGGTAGCTCTAAACACTGAGATATGTAGCACCATAAAATATTTTTTCAGTTGTCACAACAATTTCACTATTCCTCAAAGGTTATTGAAACACATGAAATAAAATATGAAAGCAAACAGACAATAAAAGAAAACATGTAGATGCAAATTTTTGGCACAGTGTCATTTAAGACATTTTTGTTTTAACATTTGCCAGTATTTGATTAGCAGAGCCATCTGCTTGTATAATGCTGGACCATCTGCCCAAAATGACACTCTGAGGTTTTTACTATTTAATAATTTACTTTATGGTTGAGGTCCTGATTTTGTAATTATTATTCTTGCTGAACAATGAGCTGAACAATCTTCGGATCATTTAGTGTGACTCACAGTTACTATTTCCCAGTCCCGTTCTGCAGTCACACTCACGATTCGCCCCGCCCCTTTCATTACAGTCAATGAACCCTCCTGCCTGCCTACTCTGGTGATGTCACTGGAGGCAGAGTCCTTCAGAGAATCCTTCAGAAATTCGAATCTTTCAGAGATTCAGATCTTTCAGAGATTCGAATCATTCAGAGAATGATTCAGAGAATATCACTGACACCATACTTTCATAAATAAAAGGGACAGTTATGGTTAATGGGGTGTTTAGGGTTAATTTAAGGGCAGTTATGGTTAATGGGGTGTTTGGGGTCAATTTAGGGGCAGTTATGGTTAATGGGGTCTTTAGGGTTAATTTAATGCTGAGGACTGAGGGTTAATTAAATTAATTTAATAAAGTTAACTTATTGTGCAGTTAGAGGTAAAGGGGGCACACTAATGGGGATCTAAATCCTGGGGGGCAGTGAAGATTATTAATGTATTTATTTATAACATTATTGTGTCAGTGAGATTCTCTGAAGGATTTGAATCTCTGTAAAATTAAAATCTCTGTAATCCCTGCAGGGGATTGAACTGGCCTGCTTCAAAGATGTCCAACCTTGGGGGTAGTTGCAGGGTAACCAGATGTCAAAATTCCAAATTGAAAAATGCGCACCTCCAAAATGTGGCCTTTTACTCCCAGGCAACCCAACAAACCTATGGATGGATGATGTCACTGTACTCAAGAGATGTTGGGGTGTGTTTTTGGCAGTGAGGAATACCAGGAGCTTAAAGTCCATACTTGAAGTACAATGTATAACAACAATCCCTCAAAAAATACCGTATTGGCTCGAATATAGGCCGCACTTTTTTCCCCCACTTTAAGTCTTTAAAGTGGGAGTGCGGCCTATATTCGGGGTCTAGCGCCCGACGCCCGGGGCATGCAGTTCCGGGCGCCGGGCAGGCAGCAGGGTTAGGATATAGATCCCCCGCAGCGGTGCAGGGGACCTGTATCCTACTCTCTGATACTCTCAGACAGCCTCCCCTGCCAGCACTTCCCGCGGGGGGTTGTCTAAGCACATCGTGCAGACGTTAACCAGCAATGCGAGTACACAGCCTCCGCTCCCGGCACGTCTGCACGATGTGCTTTAGCAATCTCCCTTGCCGGGAATTCCCACGGGGGGAGTCCCGGCAAGGGAGATTGTTAAAGCACATCGTGCAGACGTGCCGGCAGCGGAGGTTGTTTACGCGCATCGCCACAGCCGGTGAACGTCCGCACGATGCGTTTTACCTCTGCCCCCAAGACTTACCAGAGCAAACTCCCGGGTGTCTTGCGGGGCCGGCGGGGGACATCTACGCAATACACGTATACAACTTCCGGTGCTGGCACATCCGCTGAGTGCCGGCACTGGAAGTTGTATACGCCTATTGCGTAGATGTCCTCCGCCGGCCCCGCAAGACACCTGGGAGTCTGCTCTGGTAAGTCGGGGGGGGGCAGAGTGGCAGCATATCTCGGGCGGGAGGAGGAGGACAGTGGCAGCATATCTCGGGGGGGGGACAGTGGCAGCATATCTCGGGGGGAGGACAGTGGCAGCATATCTCGGGGGGACAGAGTGGCAGCATATCTTGGGGGGGAGGACAGAGTGGCAGCATATCTCGGGGGGGGGACAGAGTGGCAGCATGTCTATTAAAAAACTTTTTCTTTAAAAAAGCACCCAACTTTTAGGGTGCGGCCTATATACGAGGGCGGCCTATATCCGAGCCAGTACGGTACTACTGCAGTAGTGGTAGTCTTAGTGCAAAGAAATAGTTAAAACACCAGCATTTGAAGTACTCTGAGGTGTCTAATTCTCAAAAAATATATGGTTTGATGGGGGTAAATACTAGACTTCTGCATTCGTATTCGGGCAAATATAAAAACGAACACGAAGGGTGCGTTTTCGTTGTTTAGCCTGAATACTGAACAAGTGAACATGGTGGCGGCAAAACGTATACGAAGACACACAACACCACAACACGAAGAATCTTCATGATCGTCTTCGTTTGCTAATCTCCCTGGTCCCTTCCCCATCTAGTCTACCTTATCTACGCAGCATCGCAGGGGTTAACAGGAGCGGAAATCAGTAGGTTCGCCTTAAGGAATTAAAGGGCCATGACGGCGAACCTATTGATTCCCGCTCTCGTTAACTCCTGCGATGCTCTGTAGATAACAGAAGCAGAAATTCGTAGGTTCACCTACCTTTAACTTTAACTCTTGGAGTGACTGTATTGGTCGTTCGTACAGACCTTGGAGCGGGGAACTCTTGGAGTGGGGAGACCGAACACAGGAACGGGCAAATATTCATGGAATACGAAGATTTTTTTTTCCCCATGAAGACGAACACGAAGAGTTGGCCGGCACCCAAGTCTAGTAAATACCCTGTGGTGTCTAGTTTTAAAAAATACATGGTTTGATGGGGGGGGATTAACTTGGCCGGCTTCAAAGATGTCCCAAAAAAGACATGGGACCAAGATTTGAAAAAAAAAATGGTTTTGAAATAGCAATACGCTACTTGCACTTATTGCCCTATAACTTGCACACAAAAATAGAAAAAATATTTCTAAACTCAGGAAAAATATTAGAATCTGTTTAGCTGTTTTTTCTATTGGCTTTTGTAATTAGATAAATGCTTTTTTTTTTCAAATAAAATTCAGAAAAAGGGTTTATTTTTTAATTTTTCACCATATGTCAGGGGCGTCCAACCTGCGGCCCTCCATCTGCTGCAGGACTACATCTCCCATCCTGCTCAGCCAGCCCCTTAGCTGAAAGAGCATTATGGGAGATCTAGTCCTGCAGCAGCTGGAGGGCCGCAGGTTGGACGCCCCTGCCCTATGTATTATGCTTTATAGTAAATTAGATGATATGATCACAAGAAAGCCCTTTATGTCCTGCAAAAAACAATTTGTGGCTACTGTAAATGAGATAATGACAGCTAAACACAAACACTACAGAAATGTTAATGTCACGAAAATTTAAAAACAGCTTGTTAAGGGGATAATGTTTATAAATGTTTATAATGTTAGTAAATTAAACCATATCACTCATTGTAACTTTTTTTTGTTTTTTTAGATGGTAGAATGGGATTGTGATGAAACAACCAAAACCGCATGCTACAGCAAAGGGAAAACTAAGGTAAGTTTCACAGGTTGTGTATATTCTAATATATCATCGTAGGATAGTTGAACCTTATTTTCTCTAACATAGGAACTGATATTTTCTAATGGTAGAAATCAATATCTAAAAGAGAAACTGTTCAAGTGACTAAAGCTCTGTGCAAAATTAACTGCATTGCAGGTGACCTCCTTGCCTCTCAATACACAATTTGCATAGAGCTGTATTTCCAAAAAATGAATTGTTTAGAATGTGTGACATTCACAAGTTCTTGTTTGATGTAGAATATTTGTTCTGAAATTACAGTTCATTTTCTTCACTTTTCATATTATATATATATATATATATCTTCTATATGTTGGATACCATTGCACTTAAAATTGACATAAAGACTGTACGAGATCAGCAGTTATTTGTTGGCCTGGCTTGGGGAATCATCATTATATAGCAACAGAAAGTAGATGTGCTTTGACTGTATCTACGGATTTAGTGATAATTACATTAAAGTGTTTTAGGCTGATACGGTGCCAGATTCTTGCTTGCTCAATCACTGAAATATGTTTTAAAGCCCTCAGTTGTAAAAGCCATTGCCATCTATTCAACTTTTAATGAAGAACATCTATCTAATTATCATGGTAAATGCTTCTGGAACATTGCTGCTCTCTAAATAGATGAAGAGATGAAAAGGGTATTCAGTATCTGATCCCTTAGAATATATTCTTCGTGAAATTGTTTTTTTTTTATGTTTTCACAGACTTTTAAATGCATTAGTAAACCCTCAGTGGAAATTCAAAGTATTCCCTACATATTACTGAAAAAATAACTATTATATTTGTAAGTGTCAGTGTTTTGGCTTAGGTTAAGAATGTATAATTTATTACAAAAATAATGTGAAACTGCTTAGAAATGTTTCCATTATTATAGAATGTTATGACTTGACATAGTATTTTATGGCTCATTTCCAGAGTTTTTAACGGCTACAGTGTGTATTTATTTCTTGCCCAAGTTTCTATTTTATGATCAAGAATATACATTTAATTGACTGACCCTGTGCTTCTATACACCCTTCAAGGGGCTTTGTTGTAGTTCTTTTGATATAATGCATAGTTTATTAAATATATATATGTAGGGTGTTTGTTTTCTATCCTGTGTGTAATCAGTTCATACATTTTATTTTGGCACTAAAAGTTTGCATACCTCCCAACATTTGTAATTTTCAGAGGGGTGCTTTTTTATGTTTTAAAGAAGAAGCACGTATCTGCATTTATTAACACTGTTTTGTTGTTTATATGCTAGAAATGTTATTGTGACATTTAGGGCTGTAGAACACTTTGATTTATGTATAGAGTGTGACGCAAAAACAGATTTGTGATAAAAGAGGCAGATATTTCTGGCCATACTGTCACCACCACAGAATTAAATTGGAAGGTAGAATGAAGGAGTAAAACGCTTGGTGGCAGGGGGCAGCAGGGTGTTCTTCCCTTGCACTAATTAAACTCTAGGTGCTTAACAGCCTGTAATAATGGAAGTTAAAGTGATGCATCTATGTGCTATTATCGTTCTATCTTGCAACTCCCATTAATATGGAAGACGCTTAATAACGATCACACATTGCTTTGTAACAAATGTTTTGCTACAGGCAAAATTGTTTGTTATACATAATTAATGAGGAGGAAATAAATTAAGGACAGCTGATTTTCATCATTTGCTACATGGCTATTTCCTGAAACGTTTTTTATCTGCCCTAGTTAATGTTGTGTTTATAAAGTATTAGAATCTTTTGCTGCTGTGGCTTCAGTTAATGGATACCTAAAATCATAATGGAGAAATATGTTTACTTTCTCAGAGCTTGATTTTTGCTCTTTACATTGCCCAAGCTATTAACATTCTGATCCTGTGTGAAATGAACTTGGTGATCTTACGCATACCATGATGGATATGACCGAGCAACTAATTTAAACGTTGGCAGTTGAGTCAATTTTGTGGTATTAATTGCATAGATTATAGGGGGCTATGATTAATGCTTAATTGATTTGTTGTGACTCTTCTGCTTTTCAAAGAAAGTTTAGTTTCAAACAAAAGCTTACAAGTCATGATTTTGTAAACTGACGTGATACAACATTTATTAATGCATTAATGTTGAAACCAGATCATTTCACAAAACAGTAACTGTATATCTTTATAGGTGATTGTGGCAGTAGTAAGAGTTTCCAGGCCCTCCTCACACTAAGGATTTAGTAATATTGATTACAATGTGCGGTTAATCATATCTGTATGATTAGTGTGATAAAACAAAAATAATTTATAATATTTAAACAAGGGAAAAACATATTTGGGTCTATTTACTAAAAGTACAAAAGTCCACCTCACATGTTCACTAAAGCCAAGTTTTACACCAAGCTATCCTGAATCGAAGACAGGAACAAGCATTGATCTGAGTCTTTCATCAGGAAAAATGGGCGGACTAGATGGGCGAGTGGTTCTTATCTGCAATAAATTTTTATCTTTCTATGTTTCTATTACCACAAAATACACACATGCATACACACAATGACCAACTATGACACAGCTCCAAGCTCCTACCTGTATAGCATCTCTTTTCTTGTAGCTGCAGCTTCCTGGCTGGGGATCTTTACACAGTAGCTCAGTGCGGCAGCACTTTAGCTGCAAGTGAGAAAACCTTGCCACCAATGCCTCTGGGGAAAATGCCACATTCACCCTACTCATTTTTAGAGTCTTCTAATAGCTGCTTGAAATGTTGTTTTTTTTCTTTGGCATAGCTATGAAATATATGTTACTAAAATGTATATGTCAGATCTTGTTGAGAAAACAGATATTCACTCTCTTTTGGCAGTGCTTTTAAAGCTGAGCAATCCAGGAATTTATTAGATTAAGACATTACGAAGAAATACTGTAAGTTATTGAATAATTAACAAATGTTTATTTTTTCAATTATGATACACATTAGTTCACAGAACTGGAATTCAATAAACTACGATAGAATAATAACCCAAAGCTTAAGAGCAATTTAACTACAAAGCTTCAGATCGTAACCTGACCATAATCGCATCCTGACAATAATCACATTGGGTAGTGGCTATGAAAAGAATCAGCTAGCGGAATTCGGAACATATATAATGACACTGGTAGAAATCAATAGCAATTTAAACACCAAATCAATCCTTAAATACAGCACTATTTCTTTTGGGGAACTTGAGCTACTGTAAAATGTTATATGTGTGGGTGTCAAATACATTTCAAAGTAGTTACTGAAAATATTTATAAAAAGAAGAGACCTTCTTCACAATTTACGACCTAAGTAAAGGTCGTACTATGCAAAACTTTAACAAATGGGCTAAAAAATTGTTTGACGTTGGTATTATGTTATAATTATCTTCCATAAAACACACAAGTCAATGGTGCAGATTCAGTTGAGGTTAAGAAGCATTACAAACTGTAAATGTGGGTTGTCACATTACAAGAAAATGTCCACACTTAGATTTGTGGTTACCCATCATATGTTCTTCATAGATGGATGGTTATGTAGCTTATAGAAAAAGCATGTCTAAATTATTATTATTTTTTTTAAATCATTTTGGTCACAAGTTATGAGAAAACGTAAATTATAAATAATAAACATATAGAATTGAAATCATACTCTCATGCCCACTATAAAATATCAATTAGGTCCTGTTATTTGAAAAATGTCTATTACTTTTTAGAATTTACACACAGAAAAAATGCTGAAAATGCCTAAAATTTGGTATTTGGGAAGTAAATGAGTGGGTGCAAAGTCTGCATAGTTTGCATTGTTGAGGATATTTTCCAGCTGACATAATCATCTAGATACTGTATGAAATATGGGCATTTGCGCTCTAATGTCACTTCCCACTTATTGTCCTACATCAACATTCCAGGTTTTCTTTTGATGGACTGTAAGATAATTGTAGCTTGAAGGCTATGCAAACTTTGTGATAAATTAAGACAAAGTACCAACAATTTATACCATGTTTGGCAAACTAAATAAACCTAATTATTCCATCATACATAAAATAACTTTTGTGGTAGAAAAGAAGAGCAAACAAATAAATGCAATACTTCATTGATATTTGCTTAAATTTTGCAATGTTAAATCACTATACAAGACACTTACCATTGCTTGGATCATGAATATTGTTTTTTATTTTTTTGTCCATATACCCTTAATGGTTTCCTTAAAAATCCATAAAGCAGAAAAAAACAACTTAAATAAAACACATATTATAGCATAAAAAAGGCTAAAGTCACACTGAAAAATACTGACCTTTGTTCAGGCTGCATATTGTGTAGATGAGATTTAAAAAAAAAAAAATATGACTAAGACATGCTGAAAATGCTTATTTATCCCTTGCCAGCCCTCTCATGTTTTTAAAATAAAAGTACAATTGAAAAGGTAAGTAAACATTAAAGTATCAATTTGTGCAGTAGTTTGAAGCAAATTCCAAAGCCATATATTGCGTTAAACCTTATCAAAAGTGAGGCCATTATAGATTTATTTTATGTCACAGAAAAAACACAAAATCAATACATTCATCAAAAATGTAAAGTAAATGTGCATTCACAGTGACTTTATTTTGGATAACCTTTTTTAATATGGTGCACTATGTGAAAGACATGACTGACATCTGCCTCTTCAGAAAAAAGAACTACTGCAATATAAGGAAACATGCTTTTAATGATGTTTTTCTCAGCATAATTAAGCTCATCTGCCACGTCATAATGTTTTGTCCAACTCGTATAACTGAAACCTCTCATTTATATTATGTTTATATATTTTTTGCCAACTTTATTAGGGTGAGAAGTGCAGACAGTTTTTGTTTCTTGTATACATTGTACAGCCAATTACACTGTATTTGCAGCATGCCCACACCTGTTTGGTATTCTTCATTTCACACGTTTGTATTATTTGAGCCTGGGACTAGCTTCGTGCATTTTTCTTTTCCCATCTTTAATATTGATTGGAGAGCCAACCACCACCACCATCACGCCGTATATATGTGGCTGGGGGCGCTGTATAAATGTCCGGTTGGGTGCCTAATGCAGGTTCTAATGCAATATATGAGTGTATGTGACCATGAATGTCTATGTATAAGTGTAGTTGAGCATGCATTTCAATGTAAAGGGTGTGTGAGCATGGATGTGTATGTCTAAGTGTGTGTGAGAGCATAGATGCATATCAGACCTCATACCCATCAAATCTTACTACTTTCCCTCCCATCGCACATCACACCCATCATACCTCACTCCAATCACACACAACTCTTATGACACCCAGCCATCACATCTAGTGTCTATTACACCTAGCTAGCCCTCATCACACCCAGTCATCACACATCACGCTATCATACCCAACTATCACACAATACACCTTACGCCTATCACACACTCCTCTCACTGCTCCCTATTCCTCCCTCTTACATTGAGTAAAGCTGGGATCTTCAACAGATGCAAAATGGGATGCTCCATGAGATGCTCCATATCAGAGGGAGCAGGAACGGAAGGAGGGGGAATGTCTAAACAGAGAGTTGGCAGCAGAAGAGGAAATTCCGCCCTTTTGAATAAGAATGCCTCCTGCTCCCCCTGCTGCTACAAACAATACTGGCTTTGGGTTGCCGAAATTTTACCTATGCCGGCACCAGCTTGTAAGGGCCTGTGCCTGTAAAACACTGTCCGGGTAGCAACCCTTTGCTAAAAGGGCAGCTGCTTTGAGCCCCAGACTGGAGTCTTTACGAGAATTTTCAAACCACTACTGAATTTATTTCGCTTTGTCTTGATGACGTATCCCATGTGTGGTCCCACTGTGGGAATATTGGGGCCAAGGCATTGCTTAAATTCCACGCTTAAATTGTACTACCAAGACCGTATTGCTTGCTGTTTTGCTGTTTCAGAGTACTTTTAATGACCCTAAAGGCTCTTAGAGCATGCTCTATACTGCTTTGCATGTTTTTTTCTGCCATTAATAACATTAGAGCATCTCTATTTAGCATTATGTGCTTTGCATGGGCATTAATATGGAGTTGCCCTTCTCCCCAATATATATTTATTTCGCTTTTTTTAACTTGTTTCTGTACTTTTTATGTTTTTGTTAAACTTTCTTTTTACACTGTTCTCTATCAGGGAGCAGTGCACTGTGGATAGAGATCCACTTTGAGATCGTTTATGACCCCAGGAATCTCTATTAGTACAGGGGAAGCTCTGTGAAGTCACTGGTGACCTCAACAGCATGCTTCCCCTACACAGAAATTGAGGGTTCCCCTGTACAGCAGAGGGTTTCCCTGTGAGGTTCCCCTTTACAGCAATTAGGGGAATCCTATGCAGCTCCATGACACCAACTGATCACACATAATTTGTTAGCCTAATTTCCAGTTTGTGCTAATCCTTGCTGGTGCAAAGAGTTCTTGTTGTATTGCTTCCTAAGTCATTGCTCTTCTCTTGTCTGTGATTTTAGTTACCTAGTCAAAACATAAATTACCATTTATCGTTCATTATTTGATGCATTTTCTTGCAACTTGTTTTCATGCAACTACAGTAATGTGGTAAACTATTTTAATTCCTAAAATAAACAAATGTATACTATTGAATACTATATATACATAAATAAATAAATGCATAAATACCAGGTTAATAAATCAGATATAACTCAAAAGTTAGTGTATGCTTACAATTTCTGTTGTAATGTTTGAGGAAATGTTTTTTTTTGTATTTTGCAGGACGAATGCCAAAATTACATCCGTGTCTTGCTTGTCAGCGGGGATCATCTATTTACTTGTGGAACAAATGCATTTACACCTATATGCACAAACAGAACGGTACGTGAAAACAAATAAAATAATTTTTTGCACAGTTTAGTAACCAGAAAAGGAATAACTACTATAAATGCAGGGTGATATACTAATTATAGAGAGGGAAAAATTGAGTGCTTTTTTGCGCAGGACAACTCGATTATTCCCCTCTACCTTGTTGTCCTGCTTACCTCTACCTCAATCCTGATAGCACTGCACATGCGCACAACTCTACATGATTGTGCACATGCGCAGTAAGCTTCTCCTACTAGTGATTCGGGACACCAGAGGGTGGAGCTTGAGAGGTAAGCGCTACTGCAAAAGTTGGAAGTGGCAGTTCAAAATGCAGAAGGGTCGCAGAAGTAGGCATCCAGTACTAAAGCAAGGATAAACGTAAGCCATACCAGCAGGATCTGTGTTCAGGCCTGGTCATTCATCCATTACAACGAGTCACCTCTAAGTCCATTTTTATCAGTGCCCTGAAGAGAAAAAAGGCATAAAAAATGACAGCCCACTGGTGAGGAAATATTATGACTCTCTATGTCCAATATATTTTCCCTGACACTTGAGTTCCCGAGAAGCACAACACGCATGTTGCATACCACAAGATTTGCAAGTAATCAAAAGCATTGCATGAGTGATCCTATAATTGATACAATGTTTCATATAATTAATTTTTTTTGTGGTAAAAGACCTTACAATATTAGATTTAGTAACCAATTTCCTGGGTTTGGAAATCTTAGCTCCACAAGGGAATATGTCTGTTACATTAAGCCAATTTATTTTCTTATTAACCTTAGTGGAGGAAAAGACCCACAGTACAAGCCCAACAAGAAGTAAAACACTCTGTGCTGGGAATCATTTGTTTAAATTCAAGGTCACGTATCAATATAGGGAGATGTTTGTTAGTAATCTTGCATATCTATGTCCATTATTATATCCATGGGTATATTCAGTAACAAAATATATAACTTTTAAATGATCATCACAAGATTGGGATTTGTTTTTATTCTTGTCATTTTGGAATAATTGCAGAGAAAACAACGTGATGACTTGGCTTCCATAACTAATTAATATGACTATTCTGTGCCTCAAACATAGACATATATGAACAAGGCCTTTTTAAACCATAACATTGGCCGATTGGTATAGCTTGAATGATATGTTTAGGATGACCACTGAATGCATGTAGTAAGGTATTCTAAAATAAAATAATTGTTTGTGATAACTAGACATGTACACAGCATTGGCTGTCAGGGTTGGTGTAGGAGCATTGGAGCAGAGGCACCCGTACCAGGTGGTCTGCGGTAGTAGGTAAATAGGACCAACTATATAGAGATGGAGCTTAAGCGTGCTTCGAAAGACATAGTCAAGAATAGTCCGAATGGTCAAGGCAGGCGGCAAACAATCAAATGTGTATTCCAAGCAGAGGTTAATGGTAGAGATAAACAGAATGAACTAGAAGGCAAGCAAAAGGTCAAATAAGGAGAATTCAAAGAAGACACTCTAGCACAGCAAAGATGGGGTACACAGGAGCCAAAGCCCTGGAACACTGTGCCTTCCTGTGCTTTAGCCTACCCCGCAATCACAGTTGCAGTTGCAGAGTTTTTATGCTGTTTGACAGTGGGCAGAAAAGGAGGATCCCTTAGCATGAGAGGTAAGGGCCAGAGGTTCCTGACATTGGCACACTTTCTGATAGTCAAACATAAATCCCCCAAAAAATTGTTTGCCGTAAAACTGGAATGTAAAATGTTAGAGTTAAAGAAATGTTGCACTTGAAGTAACAAATGGGAATCACCATCCCTAGTAAACAGTAAATCATTAATATAGTGACCATTCCAAACAATGATTCATATATCCAAAGACAAAGGACCTTTACCAAAAAAACAAAAAAAGAGTAGCATATGATGGGGCAAACCTAGTCCCTCATGACGGTCCCTTGTTTTTGCAGAAAAAAATCTCCAATATCTTAATTAGAGGAAGATAAGTGGAATATATTCCACATATCTTCTGTGTTTTTTTCAGAGAACATGTATCAGTCAATTAACTTTAGTTTTGGTGGAGCCTTTAATGGTTTGCATATGTGAATAAATCTCCATTGTCACCGTTTTATACTTTTTATACTTTTATACTGTTCCCCAAATACTCCATAACTTGAATACTTAAAAAAAGCTCCACGTTGCTAGTTACCACTAGATCCAAACAGGTGTCCTTTTCTAGTTGATGTCTCCACTAATTGTGACATGAAGCAGTCATTTAACAGGTTTCAGAAGTTGCTACCCTTTTTCTGAATTGCTTTTTCCAGTGTTCTTGTCAATGTCTGGGTGATAAAATCTCAAAAATGTTGATGTTAATAGGTGATTACATTTAAGTATGAATTCTTTGTGTTCTGTGTATTTATTTAGTCATGTAACAATTATGGACTAATTGTGAATTCTTTTTTTCTTGCAGCTTAGCAATCTAACAGAAATACACGATCAGATTAGTGGCATGGCCCGTTGCCCGTATAGCCCTCAACATAATTCTACTGCCTTGCTTACCTCCAATGGAGAATTATATGCAGCAACTGCAATGGATTTTCCTGGAAGAGATCCTGCAATCTATCGTAGCCTTGGAGGTCTTCCACCCTTACGCACGGCTCAGTACAATTCTAAATGGCTTAATGGTATGTTTTCACTCTAGCATTTCGAATGTCAGAGAGGATGAAAAAAAAAATGTCGAAGAGGTTTTCTTATTGTGTAGAACCTGAATGCTTTTTTATGGGGTTTAAAATGAGACTGAGAAGAATGTGAAAATCAGAACTACCATTGGTGTTTCAGTGACATTAAGGCAGGGCCACCCTTAGCCTGGGTCCAAGGATGAAATGCTGACACCCCCCCCCACACACACAAAACCATGCCCACAAAACCACACCCATCCATTCTGTTACATGATATTTATATTAATAAATTCACTCACCCCAAACTCTATCACGCACTCTCAGTCTCTCCCACACTCTCATTCACCTTCTACCACACTCTCATTCACACTCTCTCACGTTCTCCACCTGCTGCTTCTGTGTTCATGTCTCCTTTCCTGCAGCTCTGCTTTTTCTCTTGCCTCTTCTTCTATCTTTGTGCACTTCTCCATGAACCTGGCTCTGTGATGCACTTCTGTAAAGGGGTGGGGCTTGAAGACACACCCTCTCCCCCCATTTGGAGGAACAGGCAAGATGCTGTCACCGTGGCCCTTTCTTTTGTGGAAGCGCACCGAGATGCTAGAATAATGCAGATAGATTTATGGAGAAAGAGAGGTGCACAAACCCTTCTCTTTCTTCACAAATGTTTCCCGAATGAACACTCCTTCGGGCAAATTACCACCCCTGTGGACCCAGGGTCCATTGGGACCCATGTAAGGGCCGGCTCTGCATTAATGGCCCCACTGGAGGTTGCTTAAGGCAGAATCTGTAAATTCAGTTATGGTCAACAGAAAGGTTACCCTAAATTAAGCTGCACTGTTTTTTTCACTTAGAATTACTAATTGACCATTTAAACATGATGTAATTAAATTAGTAATAAATATATAGATTAACAGGAAAAGGATGTTTGTGTCTTAATGGCAAGAGCCAGGTGGCAACTTTATATCTGAAATATTTTATTGTAATACTATAGAAAAAGTAAAATTAATCCTGTATGATAAACAGAGAGTATGTCTTTTATGTTGTTGAACCTCTGTCCTCTGTTGTGTACGTCATACCTCCACTGATCCATCAGTTGCCTTGACACATACATTGTAAGTTCAGCCTCACCTCATTCTGTTTCACCAGCAAATGTTTTTTTGCTTTATTAAATGATAAGATAATCAAATACATTTTACTCATATCTCCTTGACAACAATGTGTACTGTAAATAAATAGATAAAAATATGAGTCAATTCATCTTTAAATAAAATAGGCTAATTTTATAGCAAATTCTACACCAAGAAAAGCAGTGTTGGTGTTTTCCTGTTTTGATCAATGGCATGCCATGGTGCTTGGCACAAGCAACATTTTGGATTATACCCCTTCATTGAGATAATTCAATTTTTTGTCTGTGTATACACAGCCGTAGCGTGCATGTAGCCGTCTTGTTAGGTAAAGTTACATAAAGGGCAAATAGCAATATCCATCAATGGATATGTTTGCAGAGAATAATATGTTGGTACTTTTAATCAGTATGTGATAGTTCAGTAATAGCAGTCAAAATATGAATACTGTGCAAAACAAATATGAGGTCCTTGACCAAGAACAGGCAGCGCTTCATAGCCTGTCCTACAGTGGGTCCTGGCTTGGGAGTATCTCAAGTTTTAGCTCTCCTGTGTCATTACAGAGGAAAAATCTCCATCATATATCAGTCTGATTCTGCGCAAAGAGCAGTCCAGAACTGAAATGTGAGGCAAATTTCCCCAGCACGAGATAACCACCAAACCCCAGACGTGTGTTTTATGTGTCAGATTGACCTCATCAATGGGGCACAGTTGGTATCCCACTAGGCACAAAGGAACAAGGATGTCCACGTCTGCATCTACCTTTTCCTTTGGGGTGAGCCCCAAGAGATCCCCAAAGGGTAGAATATCGTGCAAAACAAATACTAGATGCTCGACCCAGAATGGACAGCCGCTTCCTATTCCTGTCTTACAATGGGTCCCTATTTGGGAGGATCTTAAGTTTTAGCCAAAAAAAGAATGTTGTTGAGAAACTATTTATCTCCAAATATTTGCAAGTAAGCAATGCTAGCTTTGTACACAAATATATGCTACGTAGGCATGATATTCAATAATTTAATGGTTTAATTGATCCAAAGCAATTTTACATCATACATTGACTAGTTACACCACACTTAACTTACTGAAATACTGAAATCTTGTAACTATCTTAAATGTATAGTTTATGCATTGTTTTACTTTTCATTCTCCTATGTTGAAAAATAATACATTTATAGAAAAAAGCAGATAAGCTTTTCTTTCAATTTAGCGAACCATGACCTTTCTTTCCACTGAAGACTGTGGATTTTGTCAAAAGATATTAAGTTGAATTATTTATTTTGACCTTCAGCAAGTCAGGTGTGTTGTGGGCATTATTTTTTACTTGTAGTGTAGATTTCATGAGAAGAACAAAGAGAACAAACCATTTGAAAGAGGAAAATGTTATTTTTTCTTGAAACATGACAGCTGTATATTTAATTTAAATCATGTGACATTTTTGTTATATCTGATAGTAAATATCTTCAGAGGCAGTGAATTTTCTCCATATGTCAAATGTCTAGTTGTGTTAGTGTCTAAATGTGTGTTTAGTGCAAGTATCTGAGTACATTGTTTTGGGTCTGGGTGTATTTGTGTTTTGTGGCTGTGTGCGTATGTGTTAGTGTGAGTGTCTGGACATATGTGTGTCTGTGGGTATGTAAATGTCTGGGTGTGTGTGCTAGTGAGTGCCCCTCCAGAGGCCAGGGTCTTGGATCCGGCCTTGGGTGGGAGAGGGGATGGGAGAATACATCAGGAGAGTTCAACTGCCTGATAATTTAATACATCATATTTTGTTGTTATGGTGGCTTGCCGGCGCTTCATAAATAAATGTAATGTATGTTGTACGTTAGCAACTTTGGGGTTCCCTCCATGTTATTACAAGTGTACAGGATCCAAACAACCCTATCTACCTGATAATTAGGTGACCTGTTCTTACACCTCAGGCTCTGTTTAATCCCCTCATGCTATGTTTCCTATCACACTATCTGGTGTTCACACTATCAGCACACAGAACATCTTCATGTTATAATTCTACTTTGGAAACTTAACTATATTTATCAAATCATAACTCTGAAGATGCTACGTGCTGTGTCCCCGTTTAAAACACAAACTACAGGTAGGTTTATTTAATGAAATTATTAATTATTATTGACAGGCAACCTTTAATTCCTCCAGCAGAGGCAATCCATTTTTGATCCCTTAACGGCCAGTGACGTGCCAGGTACATCACAAAAAATAGCCAGTTAACGACCAATGACGTGCCTGCGACCAAGTGGCATGACTGGTGGCATGTACAGTATGAGTCATGGAGCTGAGTGATGAGGAAAGAGTGCAAATGCATAGTGGGGGGATAATTTACCACCAACGTAAAGTGTTATTTTTTTTCTTTTCATTACAATGATTTTACTTTGATTATATATTGATTGCTATTGTAGGTAGCCATGCCACCCCACAGCCACAAAGCCCACTGTTCTGAGTGGTTTAATGTCAATATTAAATTATTATATAGACTATAGTCACATGTGCATATTTGATGGGGTCTGAACTATTCCATTTTGCCACTAGGCATGATGAAAGGAATTTGGTGATGACTGCATATTTAAGATGTTGTGCCACTTTCAAATAAACCTTAGATCTGCAACGTTAATATTTCCTGTGAAGGTTAATCACAAAAACCAACATAAATATTTAAGAATCAAATGTTCCCAGCACAAAAATATAATAATTTAGCAACTGTAAATAATTATTTTTTTAAGGTGAGGTTGGGCATTCCACAGTACTAGACATTTTATTTGTAATTTTGCATTTAGAAAAGTGTTAAATTCATCAATGCCTTGAGGTCATGTTGCAAATCTGAAAAATTCTCCCTATCAAAGGTAGACAAAGGGATGACCTTGCACCACTAAATGTGAATTCTTATACTCTTTTACAGTATCAGAGTGAAGTTATCACCTTCAATGATAATATCTGCAATGATTTACATATATCTTGATTTATAAATATCATGTTCTTACTATATACTTCTACATCCTTGATCTGCTGATCAAAAAACCACAAATGCTAGTCTCACGTTTTTGGAAAACGTGGGTCCAATTACATCTGGCGTAAAGCTTACACAGCATTCTACAGTAGGAACATCATACCAACAGTCAAACACAGTGGTGGTAGTGTGATGGTCAGGGCCGGCCCAAGGCAAAATGCCGCCTGGGGCGAATTTTAAAATGCCCCCCCCCTTATCTACCCTTCCTCTCCCTCCGTCCCTGCCACCCCCCCTTATCTACCCTTCCTCTCCCTCCGTCCCTGCCGCCCACCCCCCTTGTACTTACCTTTCAGCAGTCCTGCGGCGAGTCTCCCTGTTCGTTCTCGGTGCCGGCTTGTAATGCTCAGCGCCGGAAATCTTCCGGCGTTCAGCATTACAAGCCGGCACCGAGACCAAACAGGGAGACTCGCCGCAGAGGAGAGAGAGAGGGGCGCCGAGCGGGTACTGACCACTCGGCGCCCCTTTCTCTCTCTTTCGTTTTAAAAAAAAAAAAAAAAAAAAGGGGCTTGGAGCGGTTGCCCCACTCGGCTCCATTGTCGGGCCGGCCCTGGTGATGGTCTAGGGCTGCTTTGCTGCTTCAGGACCTGGGTGGCTTGCGTTAATTGATGGAACCATGAATTCTGCTCTCTGACAGAAAATTATGGAGGAGAATACCTGGGCATCAGTTTGTGACCTAAAGCTCAAGCGCAGTTGGGTTATGCAGCAGGACAGTGATCCTCAGCTTAAAATTAGATGATCACATTTTAATGTGACAAATGGGCATTTATAGAAGGGAAAAGGACAAATACTTTTTTGCAACTCTGTATGATATTGTAGAGAAAGAGGGCATTGTGAGAAAAGGAGAAAAGACATAAAATGAAACACATTTTTATATCAGGAAGGTTCCAACACTAGGTATATCAAAATTGAGTTGCATGTAAAAAACAGATTATGAATCACTAAGTATAACAGAATTCCAAAGGTTACTCTCTGTAACGTTCAGTATTCTAAATATGATTCTATTTTTTTTCAGCATGGACAATTAGATGTGTAGAGAAGTAAAATCAGGAAAATAATTATTGTTCTGCTTGTAAGAAGAGACAGATGTTAAAGGTTGCGTGATGGGAATAGAGATAGATGGGAATTATGGGTGAATCAAACTGGTGTTAACAAACTGTCACAGACTTGGTGGTTAATTTATAGACTTGAAGCTGGTTCACGGTTTAATGGTTATATAACTAAACCATCTGAGCAAGGACCCTGAAGGAATATATGCTGACACTGTTTTAATGCTCTGCAAAGAGTTTCATAGAATTCCTTATTGGGTTATGCAGCCAGTGGACTTCAGGACATAGCCGGCACTCTCCCTCAACTTTTCCTGACCTCTTTGCATTGTATATTATATATGACACACTTACACTGAGCTGATTGCTTATAAAATAAATTGATACTACAGCTAGCAACCACATTGGATATTGTATTATTAAAACTTTTAACTTAAAAAAAGCTTTATTGTGATAAGAATTATACATTCAGAACGGTATATATATATATATATATATATATATATATATATATATATATATATATATATATATATATATATATATATATATATATATATATATATATATGTTCAAAAGATATAACCAAGAACAAGCTGCCAGAAATTACATTAAATGTAAAGGAATTCCCAGAGGGTCTATGCAGACCCAGCACCAGTGTCAAAAGTCAAAAAGGGAAAACAGAATTCCCTGCCCCCCAATCCAAAACATAAAACATTGAAAAACATAATGTAGTATGTAAGAGAGTATTTTGTGTCCTTATAAAATTCTACATGTGGAGTATTTTTTCACTTTGGTAATGTTACTAAACATAAATCTTGTTTTTTTTCATCAGTGGCACCTGAAGAGAATGTCAAACATTTTTTTCACAAGGACTTTAGACTATGCATATAAAATGGTACCAAAAAAAGCCCTGCCCCCTCCAGTAATGGATAGTGATATCAGGGAGTTTAAATGTTTAACTTCCCTGCAAGTTCTTTCTTTAGAGAATAGATTCCAATGCTAGTATTATGAAGTGGTTTGCGCAGGACGGTTACAGGTTGAAAAAAAGATACAAAAACCATCACGTTCAACCCTGTCACGGACTGGGTCCAAGCTGATGGCTGGAAGGACCCAGTGCGCCCGATGGTTGTTTGCAGGAGTCTCGATGCAGTAGCGGAGTCTGGGGCAGGGCCTGGTGCAGGTTTACCACACTCGCCCAGGCGTTGAGCAACTAGGGTAGTGCAGCCAAACACCAGCGCCCTGATATGGCAGCAGATGGAGTCCAGAACAAAACGAATCCTGCAGGCACCCTGGAGCAGGCATGAAGCATATCACATGAGTCACGTGCAGGATGCTGCAGGCTGGGAGAATGGAAGCTAAGCAAAGGGTTAATGTAGCAGACACAAAACACAGCAAAGGAAAGGGAGACCAGGCAAGAAACATGATATAGGATATACAGGAGAAGTGGCTAGAAACATGACATGAATAGCGTAAAGATATAAACAAGCACAAGACAAGGAATAAACATAACCTGACAAGACATACATGTTACAGGGCACAACAAAGGACAGGGAAGAAGGCAAGGAACACAGGGGAAGGAATGAGGAGCCGGAACCCTCGGACGCTTCTCCTATAAGCAAGGATAGGACATATTAACTGGGACATGGGGAGAGGAGAGAGGAACCGGAATCCTCAGATGATTCAAGGAAGAAGGGCAAAGGTACATAAGAGACAGACAAACATGAATACAGAAACTAGCTAGGACTACAAGATAACTATTGGAGATTTCGTCACATGATATGGCCATAGTATGCTTAGCCCACCACTACGCCAAAGTACTCCAATGACGGTGGGTCCTAACGCTAATCCCTGCAGACAAAGATACAAAACAAACCACACATGGAAACCAAACACATAGCACTGAGACATACCTTAGACTGCAGACTGCAGACTGAGACAAACAGAACACACAGGTGGGGCACACTTAATAAAGGAAGCAGAGCTGAAGCAAAGAGCCGGAGCAGAAGCAAGGAATGGAAAATAGAACAAAGCAAAAGAAAATCCAGGAATGGATCAAAGCAAAGCAGAGAAACTACAGCAGGACAGATATGCAGCTCCACAGCCTGGGCAGACCGTGACAAACCCAGGATGATAGATCTTACATATCAAAAATCACTTTGGAAACAGTATGGGGTAAACAGGATGGGGTATAAACTGTAACCAAGCAAGCAACCCTGAGTAAACAATTTTCACCTTGACTGCCTTTTTAGTTGTAGCTTTAGAAAAATACATACACTTGTCCATGGCTAAATACTGGTTGGGACAAATATATTACAACCTTACTTACAGTATGACCCTGACTTTTGTTTATGCTGATTGCAAAACTTAAACGTACTCGAAATCTGATGGTGGTTGTGTGGTGGCAGTGTGGACTGTGTCTAGCCAGCAGGGCCTCCATAGCATGCTGTGCCTGGCACTGAGCATCCGTACCCAGCAGCCTATGCTTTACTTGCATAGGGGGTGGCTGCAGTTCAGGACTACAGCTACACCCAACATCTCTTATAGCATCACAATCTTTATAGTTTCAAAACCAAAAAATGGGAACCAAAAAGTAGGCCAGCTTTAGAAGAACAAAAATTTCTACTATCAGTGATGTCTTGACTTTTTCATCGGGGAATTTTGTGCCTTCAGAATCTAGAAGTACCATGTAGTCTGTGTTCTTCTATGTTCTTCTCTAGTAGTGCATTTCATCCTCTATAAATGCAAACCTAGAGAGAGACAATTGCTCTTTAAAATTGTTCCCTAGGAAAATGACTAATTCCATAGAAGTACACCTCTCTAAACTAATATTGCTCATTATATGAATTTTGTATGGTAGCTTCTAGTCACTTGTTTTGGTATGTGTAAAGTATTAGGTGGTCTCAAGTGGTTGATACTCAATGTTATGTGCTCTAAGGCAAGATGTTTGTTTAATTTTGGTAATGTTTACTGATTGGTATTTTTCAATGTGCACAGCAAAACACATCCTTACGTGAAGCTTGTATAATTGAAACTTGAATACAATCAAAAATTAGATATTAGAGTATTGCTATATCATAAATCAGGGGTGCATTAAGTTTCCTTCAATCAATCAATCAATCTGCATTTGTGATCTATACATTGTATTTACTAAATGATATCACTTTGCTTAATATGTTAGATACTGGTCAGGTGATTTAAATGAAACTGAAAAGTCAGGATATTAACCAATAACCATGAATATCAAACTCTATCAACATGATTTTGTAAAGCACCTGCCTTGACAGCTGAATTACAGTCATGGAAGTGAAACTGATTTCTGGAAACTGGGAGAATAACAGAGAATTAATACAAGCCAGAAATAAAAGCAAAACAAAAAAAAACGTAATACTGTTGTAAGTTAGCTGATTTCAGAGTAAATTGGCAAGTGCAAAAATCTGCTAAAGTGCAAAAGCTAATTTGATATTCTGTGTGATGTAGATCTTTAGTAACTAGCCAAATTAAGTATTTTCAGATTTGACTTTTCTGTTGTGAATATCATCTTGTATACTTTGTGTATTGAAGGCAGATGCACTAAAATGTATTATTATTATTCAACTGATAAAGTTTATTTTGTTCTATTTACTGACTTTTTTAATTAAAAACAATATATAAAAAAATCATGCTAAAATATTCTGTGAGCAAAGAAGCTGTAGAAGCTGCAACTCCTCCGTGGTCCAACAATTTGGCTAAGAGCTAAGAGGGAGAGTGCTCATCGGGCAGCAGATGCCTGATACCCAGACCAGCACTCTGCCCACTCACCCCCCCTATAGATACGCTACTGCCCGCTTTGTCAGTTACTTGAGTGTTAGATTTAAAACACAAACATTTTTACCCTAAACCAAGGAAGTAGAGATATCAACAAAAACAATCAAAACACTTTCAGCAGAAAAGGAGAGGTGGTTTATGGGTAGTCATCCCAAACCATGAATTGTGCATCACTGGATCAACTCTAAAATTGTTTAAACTACTTTACACACTTATGATTTGGAGGTCTCTTGTGATTGTGTGATGACTGCATATCATATGTGGTATGTATGTGTTCAGTTTTTGCCTCTTTCAGGTAGCACAGGGGAAAAAGTAGGGTGTAGTTGAAATCCTTCTGTGATATGCTTTAAGGGAACATATAGTTTTGGGGGGTAATTGTGGTGCTTAGGTGTCTTATCTTCAAAAGCAAGTTCCTGGTTAAATTGTAAAAATAAACCACTCTAATGAATCAGGGGCCTATTGTTACCATGAATCGCTGACATGCCACATACATGTGGTATCTACGTGCTCAGGACTAGTGCAGGTAACCCAGTGTGCAGCATCCATTCCAAAATGGAATGTGTTTGTTTTGTGAAAAGGTAGAGAGAAAATCCATCAAAATCCTGTGTTTCTGTTAGATTTGTGGTTGCAGTAGCCCATCTAGAAAGGTAGTTGGGTGTCTTTTAAATCCCCTTTCTTGTCTTTTTGAGGATTTGATTCACCTCTGCTAATTTCCTAGCTGAAACCACTTAAAGCAATCATGATTTGGGGGTCTCTCATGGACGTTTAATGCTAACGTAACACATATGTGTTCAGGAGACATGAGAAATATTTTGGTCCAGTTAGGCCAGGATGTAGCGTCCATTCTTTAGCATGAAAAAGTTGAGGAAAATAACAAAACATCCTCTGTTCTTTGAAGTTTTGTGGCTGCTGTGGGCGACCTAGAAATAGAAGTAGGGAGTCTTTGAAATCTTCAGGTACTGAACTTTCAATCAATACATAGTTTGTAGCCTATTACAAGGTGCATGTTCTTGGTTCAACCATGAACATTTTTTGGCTGTAAACCATTTTGAACAATTTGGGGGCATATTTTGGCCATGTGGTGATATTACCGTATATAACACATTTGGTATTTTGTTATTCAAGACATTTTGAAGATTCATGCAATAACTTTTTTATTAAATTTGGCTAACATTTGAGAAATATATAATCATATATACCGATGCTATTTTGCTGCGTAAGATAAAAATCACAGGAAAACTCATATATTTCAAAGCTGTTAGTAACTCACTGTTTTAATAAAAAGTAGGTAAACTTATGCTTGTGCTATTGTCCTTTATGGAAGCTTTCAGTTAATATATTCACTATATGGACAAAAATATTGGGACATGCCTCTTAATTATTGAATTCAAGTGTTTAAATCAGACCCAATGCCACAGGTGTATAAAATTAACCACTTAGCCATGCAGTCTTCATTAACAAACATTTGTGAAAAAGTGGGTTGTTCTGAAGACCTCAGTGAATTCAACCGTGGTACTGTGATAGGATGACACTTTTGCAATAAGTCAGTTTGTGAAATGTCATCCCTACTAGATATTCCAGGGTCAACTGTAAGTGGTGATATTGGGAAGCGTTTAAGAATAGCAGCAACTCAGCCACAAAGCAAAAGACTGGGTAAAGTCACTGCGGGGTCAGCAAGTGCTGAGGCACGTGGTGCGTAAAAGTTGCCAACGCTCTGCTGAAGTGTTCCAAACTTCCGCTGGCATTAATATCAGCATACCTGGGAACTCTCCCGATTTGACCGGCTGAAGCACCCCTTCTTCGGCTGACGTCAGTGGGCAGTCCTGGCCGAGTCCCGCAAGGGAAGGCTCCGGGTAGCCGGAGTGAAGAAGTTCCGAGGTATGAATATCAGCACCTGAAACCATGCAGCAGGAGCCTCATGGAATCAGCTTTCATGGCCAAACAGCTGCATGGAAGTGTCACATAACCACTCACAATGCCAAGATTGAGTAATGTCAGATCAAGTAATGTAAAGCACACCGCCACTGGACTCAGTGGAAACGTGTTTTGTGGAGTGGTGAATCACTACTTCTCTGTTTGGCAGTCTGATGGACAAGTCTGGGTTCAGCGGATGCCAGGAGAACATTACCTGCCTGACTGCATTGTGCCAACTATAAAATTTTGTGGAGGAGTGATAATGATATGGGGCTGTTTCTCAGGGGTTGAGCTAGACTCCTTACTTCCAGTGAAGGGAAATCGTAATGCTTTAGGATACCAAGACATTTTGGACAACACTATGCTTACAACTTTGTGGAAACAGTTTGAGGAAGGCCCTTTTCTATTTCAGTATGCCTTTGCCCCAGTGCACAAAGCCAGGTCCATAAAGACATGGTTGGATGAATTTGGTGTGGAAGAACTTGACTGGCCCACACAGAGCCGTGACCTCAACCCAATCCAACACCTTTGGAATGAACTGGAATGGAAATTCACAGCCATGCCTTCTCATCCAACAAATGTTCTACTGGATGAATGGGCAAAAATTTCCAGAGAAACACCCCCAAAATCCTGTTTAAAGTCTTCCCAGAAGAGTGGAAGCTGTTATAGCTGCAAGGGGGGGGGGTCAACTACATATTATTGTCTGTGTATTTGGAATGCAATGTCATAAAATTCCTTGTAGGTGTAATGGTCAGCTGTCCCAATACTTTTGTCCATATAGTGTACTTTTGTTCATTTTAACATTTTATCATGCTTTACCATGGCATTTAGTAAAATACATGTTTACTTCAAAAAATATACTTATGGGATGTTGTCGTTTTAAAAAGCAGTCGTTTTAAAAAGCATTTATTATATTTCTTTATAATGTATTTGTAAGATAATATGAAAATATGTAATAATCTTTTTTAAATTTAAGACTTCATATCTTACCCCACAATGGAACATTCACCACAGGTTAATGAAAAGTTGAATTTCTGCTGAAAAAAAATAATACATAGTTTTCCATGGGTTAAGTGAAAACCTTTCATGGGAATTGTGGTTAAACAAAATGATGTGGAAACTGTTTCAAATGCCTTTGCCTCCTAGGGGAAAAAATTGGACCAGACCACTGGCGCTCAAAGGTTTAAGTGCACCTGCTCCATACAAGTTTCTAATTATTCCAATGCCCCACCCCAAGTCAGAATTTATAATGTTATCTCTTATTTATATCACAGCATTAATGGTACAGTCTAAATCTCCCAAACACACATACTTTAATCTTCATCAACGATTACATTGTCTTTACATTTTTTTCATACTGTTTGTATTTTTTTTTTAAATATTTTCATGTTAACCAAGACCTATTGTTATTTCCTAGTGTCATTTTAACATATAATCAACTGTATACATGGTTTTACTTAACAATACTCTCTTTTACATTTTTAATTTTAAGGATTGAGTTCAATATTGAAACATTGACAGTAGCTTTGTTATACCTACATATTCTTACTATATCATGGAAACCAACATTGTTTTATTGTATTCACATTTGATGTAAATCATTATTTTTCAGAGCCAAATTTTGTGTCATCGTATGTTATTGGAAACTTCACATACTTCTTTTTTCGAGAAAATGCTGTAGAACATGATTGTGGAAAGACAGTATTCTCCAGAGCCGCGCGCGTGTGTAAAAATGACATTGGAGGGAGGTTTCTATTAGAAGACACATGGACAACTTTCATGAAGGCTCGAATGAACTGCTCTCGGCCAGGAGAGATCCCATTTTATTACAATGAACTCCAAAGTACCTTTTTCCTGCCTGAACTTGATCTGATATATGGCATCTTTACCACTAATGTGTATGTATTATTGAGAATTATTCATTTTTCCAAAAAATTAGCCTCTTAATGCCATGAGGCATACTACTCCATCTTATTCCTTTCTAATGGATGCTCAAGTAACCCTTTAGAAATAATAATGCATCCTAAGTACTTTGTTGTTCCACTTCATTAGTCAGCCAGGAGCCAGTAACACTGCCATTATTTTTAACTGTGTAATCTACAGACTCTTGTGTTGTCTCTTCTAGTACGTGGAAGAACAACAAGAAGTTTCATGATATTGTTTAATTGAAATGTCTGTACTCAAGGTGAGAAATTCCATTCCAAGATTGTGGCTTCTTTATAGCCGTATGCACTGTGCACCCTGGGCACCCTTGGACTATACATGTAAAAACGATATCAAAACAATGCCCTATCTGTCCTTGGGAAAAAAAATTGTGTGGGCACACTTAATATGAAAAGAACAAATATATTTGAAAAAATGGCAAAATAAGCTCCAGTCTCTAGCATGTGAAAGGCTTAAAATGCAAATTACTTAAAAATAAGATATGAGAAATATATAAAATCTGCTAAACTGAATACAGTTCCAAGCATGCAATTTACGTAACTCCAGTGAGCTCCAGCGGTGGTTGTTGGAACGCTGCAAGTGGGGGATCAGACCCCATGCACATTCATGCAAAACACGTCAATTAGGCTGCAGTGTCTACTTCAGGTAAGGGTTTAACCCCTTCAGTCCTCTATGGACGTACCGGTATGTCCATAAAACGCATTGCAAGAAACCCTTTTGGACGTACCGGTACGTCCTGACCTTCTTATCAGGGAGATCAGGCTGTCAGCATGGCTTTTTGCTTCCAGATCCTTTTGCTTTCGCTGGCTTTCTGCTTCCAGATCTCCAGTAACGGCTGCCGGTGCAAGCGCTGGAAAGTTGTAACAGTTTAAAATGCCCGATCATGTGATCAGGCATTCCCTTCCGGGTCGCGTCACTGCTGATGTCACCCTGAAGGTCATCGGAGGACAGGATATCCCCTGCAGGGTCTGTCTAGACCGTGCTGGGATATCTGATCGGTCTGATGAGGCAGTGATCACAGACACTGTGATTTCTATGCAAGTCTATGAAGACTTGCATGGAGATCACAGTGTGATCGGTGCAGGAAGATTGCAGGGATTCTCACTCTTCTCTTCTTAGTGATTTTTTTAACAATAAAAAAATACAATAAATAAAAATAAACAATAAAGTGAGCTAAGTAATGTCATTGTGACATCACTGGCCTAATAGCATGTTTAAGAGGTCCCTAAGAGGACCTCTAACCATACTGCACTGATAACCCTGCATTTAAAAAAAAAACAAAAATACAAAACATAAAATGAAAAAATAAAATAAATTATAAAAAAGATAAAAATTAAAAAAAGAAAAAACTCTTACATCCCATTGCCATAGCACAACATCTAAAAGGTATAACCCCCTGCCCCCGTTCACAACCCTAAAACCCTTTAAGCCATAAGTATGAAAAATACTACCCAATAGGGTAATATATGTAAGGGACAGCCCTCTAGAAAAGAAAAAAAAAAACCTAAGGTGGGGTATTTCCTTAATCAGGAGATGCAGCTAAACAATTGTGGCTGAGTTTCTCTGCCGTAACACATACTCTGTACAAAAAAATCTAAGAAGAGTGTTGGTGAAAAAAAGCGCAGGCTGAGGCCACCTTTGACAGTGATTGTGGCCAAATAGCTGTGCCCAAATACCCCTGATATGATAGCCTTTGTAATCTGCTACTTTTGTGGGTATTTTTGGTTTATTTGTTTAAAATTAGAGTTGCAATTACATTATACCTAGTGAAAAAATTCGACGGCTTTGTAAAGAATAATGTACATCTTACAGTAGGTTCGCTATAAGTGCTGGGAAAGTATGGAAATTCTATATAAATGAAGTATTTCTGAAATCAGGACACCTGAATTGATAGATTTGGAGGAGATTTTCCATTACTTTACCTAATTTTGTGAGGATTCAAAGGGGAAAATATATAAAAACAATTTGGGGGGGGTTAAAATTTTTGCTAGTTTTTACTAAATTTCTCATCCTAAATTTTTCGCTAATTATCTAACTATATGTTATTAAAAGAAAACCCTCTTCTCTTCTTGAAAAAACAATATATATATAGTTTAAATAGGTACACTATTCACAGGAAAGGGGAATAATCGCTGAACCGACTGCAAAAATGGACCCGGGACTTGGGGTACCAAAAACCCCTGGGACTGAAGGGGTTAAGAAGAATGCATATTAAAGTACTCAGAGAGTACTATAATATATGTTCTTTATAATGGCTGTTAGGGACAGTAAACAGTCCTTTTAAGTAATAAGCAATTCTGAAGATAGGATTGTTTTTAATGTTAAGGTAACTTTCATCTTACTATATTATTTAGAGGATATTAGTCACCATGTTATGTTTTTGTTGATAATGATGTGTACGTTTTTTTCCAATTTATACAGAAATAGCATCGCTGCTTCAGCTGTCTGCGTCTTCAACGTAAGCGCTATAACCCAGACTTTCAGTGGACCGTTTAAATATCAGGAAAATGCTCGTTCTGCTTGGCTACCCTATCCTAATCCCAATCCAAATTTCCAGGTATGCTGTGTTTTTTTGTTTTTTTTTAATAAACAATGAGCAATGTATGATGCTACGTTGACATATGCATGTGTATGTATTGTTTTTGCAAACATCTCCTTTTTCTGTTAAGGACAGTTATTTATTTAAGTTTAACAACTGAAAGTTTTTTTTTTTAACAACGTAACAAATATTATGTCACTAACTGCAAGGGAACAACACAAAAAAATATTGCAGCCTATCCTCCCAATGGACAACTCAAACATACTATTAATCTTAAAACTGACAGTGGCAAAAATGTTGATTGATAAACTGTTAACACTGTATGCCAAATAGTGTCTAAAGATGACAAGTTTTAAACGTAGCTTCTTGAGGTCAATTTTTCACGTTATTAAATAGCAATCCTCTCATAGACTGCAATAGAAAATAATTGAAATAGAAATATAACAGTGAAACATTTTGTCTTAATTATTGATCCTTTTATATATCAATATATATCTGTTTATTATCTATGTTTCACATGTATTTGCTGGTTGCTATTCAATTACATTAAGTTTTTAGTCTAAGTTATTAGCTTAATCCATTTATAACTCTATCCATTTTCGGTACTCAACTACTTGTGATCGATTATGTCCAGTAATTGAATCCAGACCATTGTTGTGTCTGTTAGGTTTTTGTAGTTGTATATGGTTTATTTCTCCTAGTGAAATGCTAATCCTGTATAAATTATATTGAAAACATATTTCCAGTAGTTTCAAAAAAATGGCATGTCTATATCTTTAAATAATCATATCATATTTGCTGCAGTGTAAATACTTTGTTTTACTTAGCTAATGATACCATGTACAATTACTAGTGGCAGTATAACATAAACATAACCCAATTGCATGACTAAATAGATCAAAAAGCTGTACCATTCACACTACAGTATCGTGATTATGTGACTAGATAAGGAGCAGCCCAGGCCATCCCTGCCAAACAAAAACATTCAAAAAAGCGGAGGAGGTGGGCTAAGCTTCTTACCAGAAAAGCTCACAATGAAAAAGTTTCATAAATTGATAATTTATTAGTCCATCCTTCAGTCAATACAGCAGATATTCACCAGGAGAGGAGAGAGAGAAGTAGGGGGGTGAAGCGTCAGACGCGCTTAATCATTGGCACGATTAACCCCACAAATCTACTAATTATATGTAGATTAAAAAAGATGTCATGACCAAGAACAGCATTACCATAATTAGATAATACACATTTGCGAGAAAAAAGGAACATTTAAAAATAAATCAAACATAAATAACGTTATAAGCACACAGAGCAAAGCAAGTTCATAAATTATATAATTAATGTGCAGATATATGATAATTTAAAAAAATATGCATAATTCTCCTTGTATAATACACATAAAAGATCAGAGAATATTTGAGTACCACCTTGTGGTCAGAAGAATGTACTACAGAAAGAAAGTATTTGTGCCCCTTTATAACAAAACATTTTATATACTCAGTGGGTGCACCATTTGTACAAAGTTTATATAAAGGCCCAGTGATAAATATATCAACTAAAACATATTATTCAGTACTGTAAAAATCCACTAAAGGTGACTAAAAACTTTAGACCAACAAGTGTTGAGTTCAGAAATCCAATAGGCCTCTCTTATTGAGAAAAGTGTGACAATTACCACCTCTTGGTAAGATTTTCACTTTCGCAGTAGCGTGGAATTGTAACACTCTAGTTCCTCCTCAATTCTTAAAGTGTCTACCTACTGGAGTATCAGATGTATCAGTAACTACATGTATTACATGTTCCCTGATTCTCCATTTGAGTGGTCCAATAGCATGGACAGCGTGAAATTAAATAAACTACAAATGAAGTATGGCAATATAAGAACATGTGGATTGTACAAAAAAAATGTTTTGTATTTTTGTATATATTTCAGTGTGGTACAGTGGATCAAGGATTGTATGTTAATCTGACTGAAAGAAACCTCCAGGATGCCCAGAAATATATTTTAATGCATGACGTGGTGCAGCCAGTTAATAAAATACCATACTTCATGGAGGATAACAGCCGATTTACTCATCTTGTGGTAGATGTTGTGCAAGGGAAGGAAATGGTGTACCATATAATATACCTGGCAACAGGTAAGACATTACCACTATCGTTTTGTGCTTGGAGAATTATATTATTTTTATTCCTCTTAACCTACATTTATAAAATACATTTTTAGAAAAGTGATTTGTGATTTAAATGTATTCATCTTATTTAATAAAATATTGTTCAGTGTCAGCGGACGGGAACCCTTTTTTCCACACAAGTATGCTTTCTTCGAGAGCACCTAACCAGCTATACCCCTCCTGAAAAACATTTACCAAATTTTTTACTTAGACTTTGTATAGTATGGAGAAACACTAGTAGTTAACTGGCATATAAATCCTGCACAGTTGATAAACAAGCACACATATCTCTATCTATTTTAAATTATTCATATTTTGATAAGGTTGCGGGATTACCATTCCAGTAAATTCCACCATTTGGCTTGCCACCTGTACCAGATCCATGATTTACCACTTTATGTCCCAAGAAATGCAGGGGTTAGTGGCCATGTTATCCAAAGTACTATGGGGGTTCCATGTGCAAGCCTTGTTCTTATAATTTGCCTAGTGCTATGTTATGTTAGTTGAAAATAACACTTTAAAGACACTTTTCCACAAATATTTAAAATGTTTTAAAATGTTATATATTAACTCATTATAGTTGATTCTACACAAACTATTGTTCTACATTCATCACTGTATGTTTTATTGTGAGTAAAAAAAAGTGTGGTAAATTCATTGAAAATAAATAAAAGCCTGTAAATGCTATGTTAAGAACATTAAAAATAGAAGAAGGCTCCAGGCACGCAGGGGTTCCATCAGACAGATTTATTGTAGGAAACAGACAACAACGTTTCGACCTCACAATGAGGTCTTTATCAAGTTGATAAAGACCTCATTGTGAGGTCGAAACGTTGTTGTCTGTTTCCTACAATAAATCTGTCTGATGGAACCCCTGCGTGCCTGGAGCCTTCTTCTATTTTTGATTTACTGGGGAGCTGGCCCTTCCTGGCACAGCTAAGCACCTGAGTTCCTGTGGGGAGTGAGTGCAGATTCCTAATTCTGGTGACATGTTAAGAACATTAGTCATCTTATGGTCAATTAACACAATTTATGTGTGTTGCTTGGACAATGCCTATATCTGAAGTGATTTATTTGTTCTGTCTAGTACTCATAAAGCTTGAGACTGAAGTGATAAGATAAGAAAATAACAAAAAGCAACAATGCACTGGCACCAATATCATGATGAGTAGGAATCAAAATAAAATTGAGATCATTTTAAATAGTTGTCTCTTTTTCAGATATTTTCCTTAAATCTATTTGTCAATTTGTCATGTTAGAACTAACACTTTTCAAAAATGACACCTTTGATATGAGGTTTAAAAAATGTTGCACAAAAAATCTCTCATCACATTGGTGTGAGAAATGGATGCTGTTTTCACCGAAGTGTGTGACCATCAGTATCCAGTAGCTGAAAGATGAATTACATTCTTCAGTCTTTATAGTACCGTCATATGTAGTTCATTGTTTTTGTTTTCAGTACTTATTTTTCTTTAACGAGAGTATTCACATTTAGCCTCACTTCTTCCTACTTGCATCAGCAACTTGCCAGAACCTTGTAACTTAATTAGAGATGTGGCCCTCAGCCACTGCCCTCTGTGGTCGGAGTCTTCACTACATTAAAAAATGTGCTTCTTCTAACTCCTTCTAATACAATCTGTGGAGGCTATGCCCATCCCAGGCCTGTTTTAACACCCTCACTGTATTAGCCTCTTCCACTTTTGATGGGAGGTTGTTACAATTATTTATCACCCACTCAGTAAAAAATACCTCTGAATTTCCAGTTTTAGACTATGATGTCATGTTCTAACATTTCTCCTTCTTTGTAGTAAACGTTAAATCCTAAACGTAAACGTGTTTAAATGTTTTTATCACATGCTCCCTCTCTCTTCTTCAGGGGAGGGCTGGAACTGGAAGCAGGTAAAACCAAGTGGCACCATCAGCTCCTTGCCCCACCCCAAAATTAACATATGCACTGGTACTCATATTTACACACATATATTACTCATCCTCACACTGACACTCTAATTCACACACTCTTGCACATACACATTCATGCTTATACATATCCCCTTTCTAACACACATACCCTCTCCCACTACAATCTTGCTCCTTCTTTACGCCAACCCTCTTCTACCCCTTTTAACATCCCCAGAGCCATTTTGTAGCCACCCGCACATACTGTGAGAGCAGCTGTGCTTTTACTACAGGGTCATGTAGCATTGCATTATGTAACTCCACAAGTGGGCCAGTCCAAGTCTTTTTCCTCAGATGCCTTTTCTTGATTATGGAAGCAGAGGGTGCATTTTTTAATGTTCAATTTTTTTTTAATATTATATCATTTTCAAGAGCTGAATCATAAATCTACTCACCGAGAGTTACCTTGGAAACATTTATTGTCAACATAAAAAACCCCCAAAAATATATAAAATTGTAGTCTCATAAATGGATGAAAGCTGTCAAAATACATACAGTTTTTGTATCGCTGTTTATTAAATATTGACAACAGGCTGAGAAAATGTTAGCATTGCTATTTTTTGTGACACAAGAAGCACTTAAAATACATCTTATAACAAATGTGTTCAGCTCACATATTAAGGTAAATGCTTTTACTTTTGTTTCTACAATGTTAAATATATTCCTCCAAGCTGTGTTCGTTGAATACAATCTGTTAGCTCCTAAAATATTAGGATTTGTAAGCATAAAAATCTCTAGTACTTGACATTGCCTAACGAAAGTACTTTTATACTGATATGTTACCCATTACTGGATCATAATAATCTAAAAACCATAGTTCATACATGTTTGACAATAGAATTTAACAGCCATTCTATCATGTGATACATTTATGATCAGCTTGCAAATAATATTAAAAAAATGTTTGGAATCTAAAGATTTCAGTAAATGCTTGGCTTCATATAGCAGAAAATTAAGCTACCAAAATTAATAGATTGGGGAATTTTACATGGTAATCACAAGCATATGCAAATATGTAGTTCCCTTTTAATTTAACTCATTTGAAACTCATGATTTAGTGACCACAGCCAAAGAAATAAAAACAAAAAGAGCTCCATCTTATTGACATATTACTGCCAACGGTGCTCACAGAGCGGTGTTTCCCCTATGGACAAAACCACATAATGTGGGGGAGAAATGAACAAAAGGCATAGGTTAGAAGCAACAAAGTGTGTTTAAGCAAAAGTATACGTAAGCAAAATAAAATAACTATTTATATTTATATTATATTATATTAAGTGAATAATATAGACTATACCTTTCTACTGTGTTATTAATAATGTGAAAAAGCTCAACCAAATTAGTTTAAACATAAAGGTAACATTACTAAAAAGTATTACCGGTATATAAGTTATCATTCATGATGTTAACTTTAAATGCAAGATCATAATAAATATAGAGTGAAATGCGTCAGGTTTGCTTAAATGTTAAAAAACCCAAGTGTTGAAAAGTTGTTGAGCATACCTTCATTGTGCAATGGATTGCCAATAGCTGATGATAATTATATATATGTACTTAATAAAATGCACTAAAGTTTGGATTTCATAAGAATAGAATTTGTTCTAATAATAACTGTCGAACCCTATGTTGATTTGTTTTTAAACAAACTGTAGATTGCTGAATGATATAAATATACATTGCATGATGAATGAACTGCAGCAATATTTTATTTGCACTACAGATTATGGAACAATTAAAAAAGTCCTGGCTCCAATAAATCAAAACACTAGTAGTTGTCTTTTGGAAGAAATTGAACTTTTACCAAAGGGACAAATAGAGCCAATCCGAAGACTGAAGATCCTTCACAGCCAAAGTGTACTATTTGTGGGATTGTATGGTCATGTTATAAAGATCCCTTTGAAAAGATGTCTTTTCTACAAAAGCCGCAGGTATTTTGGTAATGGTCAATGTTGCATATGTTTTTTTTTATTTATTTCATTAGTTTGTTAAAGGTAGTTCATTTAGTGCAATTGTTGTAGCAGAGCCAGAGGACTGAGTGTGTTTACATATACAGAATTGATGTCACCAGATTTTAAATTATGTGTGATATATTTTTCAGGTGTAAATAAAACATTGCAATTAAGACAAAATGTATTTGATAGAACAAAAAGAGAAGATGTGGAAATGGATATACAGTTTAATAGTTGATTTACACATACATGCACACATACACATCCATTCTCACACTCACTTATACATCCACATCCATGCTCACACACACACCACATGTTGGTGTTGTTGAAATGCCTCAATAGCGAGGAGCAGGCACTCTTAGGTACAAAGGAGGAGCAGGTGGCAGAGTGGCCTGCTGAGTATTGATCAACTGATTGAGCCCTTGTTTAATGTCAAGTTTTCTATGTGAGCAGACTCCTTGATGCAAGATCGCCCTCCAACCATTTCCCCCTTAGGTTGAGTCCTTGGACACACTACAACCCAGAGAGAGTAGAACTAGGCCAGACAAGCCAGGTTCAGGAATGCAGAGATACGGAATGTCAGAAATTAGGCCAAACGTCGGTACAAATTCCCACAAAAATGCTCCAAGTTATTTGCAAAGCCATTAAAGCTGCAAGGGGGGGGACTCTATATTAATGCCCATGGTTCTGGAATGAGGTGTCCAACAGGCTCATATAGGTCTAAGTTGCAGGTGTCCACATACTTTTGATCTTATAGATCATATAGTGCATATGCCATAAACAAGTAAGAATGTTCTAGTGCAGCTGAACACAGTTGAACATTTCAAACCTGGGTTGTTAACAGTGAACTTTGAGAATAGGTAATATAGCGTGAGAAACTGAGAATCCTATTTTTTAACTAGCCACAAGATTTCTAAACAAGTTAGTGAGCATGAGCACGTAGACAGCTAATTACATAAGCTTCCATGCATTACAAAAATATATATAAGCCTTTCAGCAGTATTGAAACTCGGTTATGAATCGGTGTGTGATGCCTGGTGCTCAGTCCTGCAACCTGTCTCCCAATAAAGTGTTTCCAAAATCACCACAAATACAAACTTTCCCATTTGCACTAGCTATGTGTAATTACTCACGCTGCAGCCGGAAGGAGGCGTGGCTAGCAGCGGGGGTTGTCTGCGTGCATCGGGCAGACATTCCCCGGCTGTCAGAGATCAGAGTTCCGCGCGCCGGTGCCGGTGCATCTTTGTTGAGACAGGAGGATCCAGATCCCCTGCAGCTGCGGGGGATCTGGATCTTAGTCGTTTCATAGTCAGACTTTGAGGTCTGATTATAAGACGACCCCGATTATAAGACAAGGGGTATTTTTCAGAGCATTTGCTCTGAAAAAAACCTTGTCTTATAATCGAGCAAATATGGTATTAGAACAAAAAATATAAACTGTAATGTGTATTCAGGCTTTTAATTTTTTTTAATTTTAGTTACATATTTTATTAACATAAATTTCCTAAATTGTAAGTACCCCTCAGCTTTCATGTTAGCAGTCATCCTCTAGTCTTCAGACATTCCCAACATCATCTAATATTTCCATAGATTTTTGCTTTCATGGAAACCAGGGTTATACAGGTCAGTATTTTTTTTTAAAAAAAGCAGTAGCTAACTCAACACAGTAAACATGTAGTTGGATGGGCATTTACAAGTAAACTATCCCTGTTCGAGATCAATGATTCTCAGTGTTGATTCTCAAATACCCCAGGAATGCACATCTTCTGTTTTTGTTTTTCTTGTTAGTCTAGATGGATCACTCATGTCTGTACAATTTTATGAGAACAAACTGAGAAAGTCTGGGGACTTGACTGTCAATGTCAATGACGTAGTATTTGCTCATGCTTGAGATTCTATGTATTGCGTGAACAATCCTTGCATGTAAATAATGTAACAATGTTTCTCTGTACTCATGCTTAGAAAATTATAACACTAATAAACAGCAGTTTCTGTTTGCAGCTTAAGTTGAGATATTTTTATTCAATTATGCAAAAATTGGGTTTTCTAGTGCCTGCATTGGAGCTCAAGATCCATATTGTGGCTGGGACATGGTTACAAAGAAATGCACAACGCTTGATGAAAGCATGAGTATGAGCCAGTGGGAGCAAAGAATCACAGCTTGTCCAGTGAGTCAAACTTTATATTGTTATATTTTAATATAGTACATGTGGTTCCATTAACTCAAACATTAATAAACTGCCTTTTACTCATTACTGCTCAATATCAAATTGTAGTTATTACATCTCAACCAGTAATGTGACACATTACATTTTGCTTAGTGATGCACAGTGTTAATTATAGCGTTAATTGCAGTTATAGATCAACTCAATAAGACATACAAACCCTGTATTTGCAGGTATACAGTAAGTAAATAATACACGGAAACAGCATTACAGGTATAGAGCAATTCAATTCATGCAAATGCAGGCTTGCAGTTATAGATCAACCCAGACTGCATACATAAGGACTTGCCCCAGCACCTAGTCTGCACACACAGGACTAGGGTTCATTTGTCTTGGGTGGGTTTTTCATGTTTTACATTGTTAAAGCTCATAGGGCCTACATTTTGGTTAATTATTACTTTGTTAAACCAAAGGTTTAGTTCAAAGCACATGTTTTGTGATTTCCTTTCAAGGTTTTCAGGGACTGGGAAATGTTGTTGATCTCTTGGTGGGGTGGCACCTTTTTCTCCGGTGGAGAGTTGGTGTGCATTGAGATCAATAGTGGTCTCCCAGGGTTTCTGATCTGAGACCACGTTTCTTTTTCTTGTTTAACCTAAACAGGTTAACCCGTGTTTGGTCTCTCTAAAACAAGCACATTGAAGGCATAGTGATGAAATGTATGCCGGGGCCCAAATGTTATGCACCCATCATATTTTGAACATTATGCATTCCAGAATTTTACTTTGATGTGTCAATTGATTGACCCCCCCCAGGCAGATACAGCCAAGATGTGTGGCCCTTCACCCTTCCACTGGTAACATCTTCCTATGAAAGCTAACAATCCCCATTCTGTGCCAAGCACAAGCAAATTCATGCAGTGTCATGGCAGCAGACAAGGCTCCAGGCCCAGTTGGTCTCTCTTTACTATACAACAGGTTTGCAGACATGCTTAAATATTGTCAAGCATTTCACCTTATTAGGGGACCAGAATGCTCAATTGGTCCAGAACAGAAACTATGTATTAAGTCGAATAGGGTCTTCAGATCTGCATGTAGCTTAACCCAGGGAATTAAGCATGTACATGCAGAAATCAGGATCTGGAAAGGGCAGAGCGTAGGGGCCTACTGACTACTATCCCCTCTCCATTACTACCAATGTCCAATAACCCAGACTTACTGAGAACTGCTCCATATCTGCCTAGGTGTTCATTTTAGCTCTGTGGGAGCCTGTGACGTGGTTGCAGAGGGTTCCCCCTTGGCCTCAATTGCCTGTGGCTGGGGGACTGATGGCCCTGGACAGGTTCAGATACATGCAGGTCTCCCATTATGTCACTACTGAAGTTTTGGGAAGGCAAAACTTTGACAGGGATCTGATTGGCTTTAAGCATCCTTACCTGGGAGAGGGTGCCTCTCTGAGGCATTTTGCTACTCTATAGACTCCTTCTTAGGGAATATGAGCTTATCCCCTCATTCATGGGTAAATTGAAAGGGATCCAGAGGAGGGTGCTGTCAACTGAGCAGTGACAAAATATCTGTATCCTAACAAGCACATGTTAAATAGCATATAAAACTCAGAAGAATACATATAAAGTCCTCACAATATAATACAGAACCCCAAGCCAGCGGAGTGCTAGTGAAGAGGAGGCATTTATTAATTTGTGGTGGGACCAAAGTGCAGGCAGTGATTGAGCAACTCTCGGCTCTAGACCTGGCCCCTATGGTGCTACACCACACAAAGCAACAGAGGAGGGCTGGCAGCCTAAGGCCTGGGGGGCAAGTCTAGTCAACTGGCCCATTGCACCATCAAAGCGGCTGCGAGCGACATTGAAAGTGGCCGTCGTGCGGCAGTCACTCCACCAGCGCCTAATGAAATTAAAGTGGCCGGCGTGCACACACCGCATGCCTCAGCTCTTCATCACACCCCTTTTAAGACGTGGGAAGAGGAGCTGAGGCATGGCCGTTGGGTCTGACAGCCGCATGATGCAGGGGTGTACCTAGAGTATTTGGCACCTGTGGCAGACCCTGTATGTGGCACCCCCCCACACACACACTTTAAAACTGCATAGTTTTTATGGTTAGGCAAACATTGACAGGGGTACAGCAAAATTGTTATCATTATATACTTAGGGATTACGCAGCACCACCGTCAATGTGTGCGTATACATTGAGCCAGACACTGACAACCCCTATCACTATATACTAAGCCAAACATTGATGTGGTGTAGCTTACCACTTTAGTGACTGGCATAGTATATAGTAGGGATGCACCGAAATGAAAATTCTGGACTGAAACTAAAAATTCACTTGGCCAAAACTGAAAAAAAAAAAAAAAAAACTTTAAAATACTTTATTAAAAGTAACACCAAAATTAGACAAAAAAATCAACAACAATATTAACATAAATATACACATATATATATATATATATATATATACACACACACATATATATATATATATATATATATTAATACTGTCATTGAATTATTCTGTCCAATAAAAGTGTTAACACACCGAAGTTGGACCAAAAAATAATTTATAACAGCAATCACACTCCTATCATGCCTAGGCAGCCACTACATGCTGGAATCTGGGCATGAAAGGAATGTGATTACGGACTCCCTATGCCAAGCTATCCCCCAACACTTACACATCCATGCTATCTGAAACCCTCATTCACAAACATTCAGTATAACATCGATCACTCTCACACACTTACATTAAGCATAACACCCATCACTCTCACACACTTACATTCAGCATAACACCCATCACTCTCACACACTTACATTCAGCATAACACCCATCACTCTCACACACTTACATTCAGCATAACACCCATCACTCTCACACACTTACATTAGGCATAACACCCATCACTCTCACACACTTACATTCAGCATAACACACATCACTTTCACACACTTACATTCAGCATAACACCCATCACTCTCACACACTTACATTCAGCATAAGACCCATCACTCTCGCACACTTACTAATCCACTCTCTCCTACCTTTTCTTCTTTCACTCTCACTTTTCCTCCTCTTCTTCTTCTTCTTCTTCTTCCTGTCCTGTGCACTAGTGATGGGAAGTTCGGATCATTAAAGTGAATCGGATCATTTCGATTCGTTCACTGAAATGATCCGATTCATGATCCGGATCTTCGGATCACTCAGTGTGCCTGCACGGAGTTACTGTTTTCCAGTAACTCCGTGCAGGCACACTAACGATTGGCTCCGCCCCTTTCATTATGAATCCTCCCCCCTGCTTCCAGTGATGTCAATGAAGGCAGAGAGCCGTTCAAAGATTCGGATCTTACAGGGATCCGAATCTTACAGTGATCCGGATGATTCACAGACTGAACCGCTACAAATGAATCGTTCAGTCTAGTGAACCAATTCATCCGGATCACTAAAAAGAACCGAATCAAATGAACGATTCGTTCATGATCCGGACATCACTACTGTGCACTGAGCGCGGAAGACGGTGGGCGTGGCTTCCGTGTTGTGCGCCGGGATTTGACATCAAGTCCCGGCGCACAGCCACAGTTGCTGCTCGCATCGTTTCTGAAGGCGTGCCGGCATGGTGGCACCCCTCAGATGAGCGGCAGCCGGGGCGGACCACCCCCCCCACTAGGTACGCATGACGGCCGCATTCAATCTTGCTCGCGGCCGCTTAGTTTTTAACTTTGCGGCCGCAGCCGCATTGAATGCTCGTCTAGTGGTCGTCCGTCCGGCCCAGCCCGCCCCTGCAAAGCAATCAATTTCAAAATATAAGTGTTTACTCACTAACCATTTGTTAAAGGCAACCAGACATCTCAATGTTATGTAGTGGAGAAGGAGTGTTTAAAAAAAAAGGTTGAGGAGATCAGGGAGATGGGAGAATTGGTCTAATTGGCTACGGACCATTTACTGTCAAACATGGCAAATTGGCAGACTGCAATTCACCTCTACTGGGGAGTTTAGACACCGGATGACTATCCATGGAACTGAGCAACTAAATAATATGTATATTAAAGAGAATTTTGCTTTACTTTGCCTCTTCTTGGGCATGGGTTCCTTCACAGTAATTGCATGTGGAAACCTTAGGGACCTAGTTTTATGGGTTTTTTTTCTGTATTTGGGGAGATTTTGCAATGCTTTTGTAATTGTCAGAACAGTTTTGGAACCATTGCCTTACCTTTCTTTTGTTAAAATCTGAAAAAAACTATTATTAGGAATAAAAAGAGGTAATGCAAATTTATTTTCGTTTGTACTTCTTTTTCATAGATAAGGTACAATGACATGCTTGAGGCAACATTTTCATTTACTTTAAATTCACAAAGTCACCTTGTCAAAATTTAGCAGTAAGGAATAAGGATTCCTGTTATAAAATGTGTGGAATAATAATGGAGCTCATTGATATTAGTCAAAGTTTCAGCAATATCCTTAATATTCACAAAATACATTTCCATTGTGCCTATGCTAAATGCATATTAACAACATCAGTATACTGCAGAAAAGATTATATGTACATACAAAAATATTACATACACACACACATATATGTATGTATGCTTGCATGTGGTTTTTATATAGTAGTTATTTAAATATGCAAGTTTTTTTTTACGCAAAAAGGTTGAATGACCTTAAAAGGGGGGCACAGTCTTTTGAGTGTTGTATACTATTATTTCTTATAAGTTATATCTACTCTGATACTTTTAATATAATGATATAATTTTTTTATTATCACCATAGAAACCTTTGTAATTGTTCCAAAAATTTTATATTTTTCCCAAATTGTTAAAGTTGTATTTTTCTTGGAAGGTCACTTGTGGAGAAAAGAGACCCATCAGGGCCTTTCTAGACACAAATGGCCATCAGCAATGCAATGCTGTGATCAGTGCAGGGGAGATTGGAGGGAAGAGAACGAGAAACAAAGTGTCCACCTTTCCCAACAAACTGAATTAAATGTGATATAAATAAATTATAATATCACTGACATCCGTAATATATAATAAAGATCTTCATACAGATCTCTATCCATATTGTACTGAGAACACTAAAAAAAGAAAAAGAATGAGAAAATTAAGAATTGCAATTTAAAAAAAAATGTACACCAACATTCCACTGCTCTAGCACTACAAGTAAACACTTATAAAACTTTCACTGCCCCCAAAATCCTTAAGCCAGTAGTATTATAAATATTACACTATAGGGCAGTGGCGTCAATACAGGTTATTCCCCCTAGGTTATTCCTTGCCCCCCCGCCGCATTTGGAACCACCCAACGGATTGCCCAGGACAGTCCCGCAATGGGACTTTAAGTCCCAGGCAGCCTCAAACACTTTTTTTTTACTCCTCCACGAGGCCTCTACCTCCGTCGCGGTGCCGGTGTTTCATGCTGAGCGCCGGTATATGACGTCATATCCGGCACCCAGCAGAGAAGCAGCGCGCGCCACGGCAGAGCAGGAAGATGGAAGCCTCGTTCTCCGGCCGCAGGACTTTAAGGCGAGTGAAATACAAAGGGGGAGAGGGTAGATAGTGAGTAGGGAAAGAGGAGTGAGAGTGGTTAGAAAGTGATAAGGGAGGGAGAAGGGGTAGAAAGTGATAAGGGAGGGAGTGGGGGTAGAAAGTGATAAGGAAGGGAGTGGGGGTAGAAAGTGATAAGGGAGGGAGTGGGGGTACGTAGTGAGAAAGAGGGTAGTAAGAATATTGAATTGAAGTAAAGTGTTAATGAGATGCATTGTCGGAATGAGGGAGAGCATGAGTTAATATGTGGATGAATTGTCTGAATGAGGGAGAGCATGAGTTTTATGTGTGTTATCTGGGTGCTGGTCAGGTTCTATGTGGGCAGTGTGGATGCCAGGGCTGACTTTGGGGTGTACAACCTGTGATCTATGCCTGTAATTTAGGGGGTTTTAAATATACCTTTAATGTTGTGTTTTTATGTGAATTCCAATTGATCTATACCTGCAAAGCTGGGTTTTTGTGTTATTGTGTAGATCCATATTAGCTATGCTATGTTTCCATACATTATTTATGTATACCTGCAAATACAGGATTTGTATGTCTTGTTCAGTTGATTAATACCTGCAATGCTGTTTCCATGTATTTATTTGATCTATACCTGCAATGCTACGTTTCATATATTATTATTGTATACCTGCAAATACAGGATTTGTATGTCTGATTCTGTTTATTTGATATATACCTTCAGTGCTGAGATCACAAGTGAATTTCAATTGATCTATACATGCAAAGCTGGGTAGGATCTAATATTTATATATATCGGCAGCAGGGTCTAATATCAGGCCCTGAAATCATTTAGTGGAAAAGTTAAGGTATTGTGTTGTTTACGCTATAATATTTATTTCAAGGATTAGTCTTACTAAATTGTGGCTTCAGGCTTCCCATGTTGAATGATCAAGTATTGTATTGTCCAATAACAAAACTATCATTCCATAGCACATTATATATGTTTTTTCAGTGGTATGATTTAATGGTGGAAATTATTAATGCCCTCCCAGTTTGACTGTGGTATGTTGTGTGCCCCCCCCTATATATTGTTTCTAGAGTCGCCACTGCTATAGGGTAATACGTAAGAGATGGATGTGCCATAGAACATACCAAACTATGTATGTGGGGTACCCCTGTAATTAGGGCATGTTGCTGAACATAAATTAGGTTATTGTTCAGCAGTGGCACCTACTTTGTAGAAGAAATCCTAACCAAAATTGCAAAAACATGTTTTTACATATTAGCACTCATAATTATGTTTCTATGGCTTCAAAAGAAGACCCTAATACAGGGCCATCTTTAATATTGATTGGACCCTGGGCAAGCATTTGCTTGCCCCCATTCCCTGTGCTCCCTAGCAGGATGAATGGTCACACCAGTCTTGCTTGCTGGTAGTGGATGACTGGTCAGCCAGATGTGTGCTACTTGCCCAACTACACTTCGAGAGGCAAGCATGTATTTAATATAAAAATTATGTGGCTGGGATGTTTGGCCTTTTTAGCTATTCATAGCAACTTTCTATAGTAATATGTTTTTTGAATGATGTGAATAAACATACTGTAATGTTCCTCAATTCTTCTCTAAGTTCCTCTTTCAATTACCAGTCATAGTGTAGCTTATACTAACCTGACCTTTTTCTTCTAATCTTTTCCCTCCACCATGTCTGTCATTGGTAATTTATTTTATTAGTAGTATTGTTATTATTATTCATAATAACAATATTATGAAAGTTGTGAAATATACAAAATGATTAATGCATAATCCCAACATACCCTCCTCTGTTTTAGTCAAAAAATCTCACTGTTGATGGAAGTTATAGTGCTTGGACAGAATGGAGTGGCTGCAGTTACAATGATGGGAATTCAGTAGGTAACTGTCTGTGTCGAAGTCGCACATGCAATCATCCCAGCCCTCAATGTGGAGGTCTGCCATGCGAGGGACCTGCTATAGAAATTTCCAACTGTTCAAGGTAACTTAATATGTATGGAACGCAACTAGTGTGGATATTAAGTGTACTTTTTGTAATGATTTTTTGCAGTGATGTAATATGTTTACTGTGGTGTTAACAGGCTGCCCCTTGGCAAGAGGTTAAAATTTGCTCCCTTTTTGCATCCTTGTGAGCAGCTTCCTCATGTAAAAACACTTGTGGTATAGTGTAGGTAGGTTGACATGTCTGCTCCTCCGAAGTTGGGGAGTGGGTGGGAGGTAGGCAGAACCTGGAGTGGAACTATGTGTGACTAATCACCCATCCCAGAGATTGAAGAGACTAACCTGGAGTCCCAGAGAAGCAGCAATTTATTCAGAAATGCCTTATTAAATCCCCAAGTTCTCAGTTATGCTTATGGATTTTTCAGAGAAGAAAAGGGACATTTCAAACCCATTAATGGCCATAATTATTACTATTTATAGTCAATGCAAGTGGTGGTTTCCTGTTTCTGATGTGTAAAGATACAGTTATTATTTACTCTAATTTTCTTCAAAAAATGTTTCGTTGTGCCAATCCTTGCATTGTATTTGTTGCCACATAATATATGAATAGGTTTTGCATTTAATTATGTTGAAAATGCTACATAATTATTTGGCACTCTATGAAAAAAAGGTTCCACTTGAGTGTGGGTACACCGGCTTATATACAGTATATGTTAGTTACAGATGAGAAAGTCATCATGATATTCACAGAGCTGTAAAGTTTATGCACTATATAAACTCACTGGCCACTTTATTAGGTACACCTGTTCAATTGCTTGTTAATAAAAATAGCTCAATGCATTTGGCATGTAGAAGTGGTCAAGGTAATTCAAACCAGGCATCAGAATGGGAAAGAAAGGGGATTTACGTGACTTTAAACGTGGCATGGTTGTTGGTTCCGAACAGGCTGGTCTGAGTATTTCAGAAACTGCTGATCTATTGGGATTTTCACACACAACCATCTCTAGGGTTTACAGAGAAGAGAAAATATCCAAGTCTATGCTTCACTGCCATTGATTGTGAAGTGAAACTTGGACTGCAGAGAGTGCGATGCACTGCATTCTGGTGATGCCTCTTTATGCCAACACCCAAACTCCCACTCTTATTATGCCTCTCCTGTCACACCTCAACTCCATAACACTGACTCTGAAAATGAAAATATTTATTTGCCTGATTTATCAGATTGTTTGATGCTAACAATTTTTCTTCTTACTTTAAACTAAGAATCACAAGGTGCTCAGCAAGCCATGCCTTGAGAAAAACCCTATTGGGTTGAAACGTCGCCAGTCATGGGGAAATAAAACTACACTAATTTACTCACATTGCTGAGCACCTTGTGATTCTTTGCTACATTTGAGGGTGTTGGGTGGTAAGTCTGCTCGTGCAATTAAGGCGCTGGCTGACCGTCTCCAAAGTGTGTATTGATTGTATCTTCTTACTTTAAGGAATGGAGGATGGACCCCATGGTCATCATGGTCTATCTGCAGCACCAGTTGTGGAATAGGATTTCAAGTTCGGCAGCGTTCCTGCAGTAACCCCACTCCTAAACATGGAGGTCGTGTATGTGTTGGACAAAACCGTGAAGAACGGTAAGATTTGCTTTTCTCATATAGTACAATGTAGCGTGTAAAACAAATATTTTGTAATTGCTGTGGTGAAAATAACAGATATGAACAGATATGAAAGGTGTTTTTAAAGGTTTGGTCCTCTTGCAGGTCAGGGTGTTTTTTTTCTTCCTCCTTTCTCTCTCAAACACCACTACATGGTTGAAACAATAGTAGGGAAGAGCAAGAAGACATAATGTATAGTGAAGTACAGGTCTTCACGGCAGATGAGAAAGCTTGTGAGGTGAAACATGCCAGACTATATTTTACAAGAAGAATTGCATTTAAATTATGCATTTTTTATTTAATAAATTTTTTTGTTACATACCATATTATTCCATGTGTACATGTACTATTGCTCATCTCTACTATTGTATCAATTATCTAATGGTGTGTGAGTGAGAAATTAAATGGGAGAAAATCCAGCAGGAAATCAGTCCACAACAGAGAACACCGTAAATGCTTAGAAAAGGTAAACTGGAAATATAAAAGTGGATTCACTCCAGGGTGCAATACTGGAGCTATTAAACAAAGTTATTAAACTTTGTTAAACAAAGTTTTTAATCCTGCCAAATCACATCTTAATATCTCAGTTTGTGGAGTCACAAACTAGAACAGCTGTATTTGCTCGATTATAAGATGACCCCCCCCCATTTCAATATTAATTTAGGAAAAAAGGTAAATGCCTGAATATAAAACTACCCTAAAGGAAAAAACGTTTTACTAGTAAATATTAAGTCACATGTAAAGAATTTTGTCATATTTAATAAAAACTATGATTGAGAAAAATGCATTTCCTGTTTTTATTTCCTTTTATTTTTACAAACTGGTAAAGTTTATTAAGAGAGCCCACTGCCCACAACCAGGGGAGGGCTGGCAGCCTAAGGCCTGGGGGGCAAGTCAAGTGAAGTGGCCCGTTGTGCCACAAATCAGCCCACCATACATGCCCATCTTTTCCTGAACGCATATTCATTATAAAAATACAAATATGATTCAAATGTGGTTCAACATAAGTAAATTTAATAGCAACAAAGGATGGTAAAAAAAAAAGCAAAACCTAATGACCCCTTGATGCTCAGTCAGTTAAATGCCCCCATGATACTGGCTGAGGATTATGGAAAGTATAGTACACAGCAGGAGGAAAATTGTAAAGGCTAATATGAGTATCCTGCCAGGATCATACCTTAAAGTGGGCTGATTGGGGACAGAGCTGACACTGAAGAGCTGAATGGGGACAGCAATGACATGGAGGGGCTGAATGGGGACAGAGGTGACACTGGGAGGGGCTGATTGGGGACAGAGATGATACTGGGAGGGGCTGATTGGGAACAGAGGTGACACTGGGGAGCTGAATGGGGACAGCAATGACATGGGGGTCGAAAGGGGACAGAGGTGACACTAGGAGGGGCTGATTGGGGACAGAGGCGACACTGGGGAGCTGAATGCGGACAGCAATGACATGGGGGGCTGATGGGGACAGAAGTGACACTGGGGACACACTTACATACACACACACCTATTTTTTTGTTTTTAACGAATACAAAAAAATATTATATAGCTTGTACAAAAATAAATTGCTTTACTAACCTTCTACTTCCACTTTTGAGGGGTTTCGTCTAGACCTCCATCCCCTGGTAGCAACAGACCGTTGTCTATGTATACAGGATGTCAGTGACACGACATCCGGTGCTCCAGCAGTCTGAGTGCGAGGGGGCGGAGCTTTCACCCCTCACGCTGCTCCCATCACTATGCGGCCATCAGACTGCTGGAAAACTTATCTAAACGGCCGCTGGGTGCTGATGCCGCCGGCCGGAGCTACTTTAAGAGCACGTACATTTTTGTTCCATTCTACTTTTGTAAAGTTTATTCCTAGTTCCACCTCCCGTTTGAGCATATAATTTTCTTGAAGCATTTTGCTTTTTTTGGAAAAATAACAAACCGAAATAGCCTTTCTTATATAAGGCACTTGCTTGCAGAGATTCATACGGAGTAAAGTATTTTTATTACCTATTTGTAACAGATCCGAATAAATTGATAAACAATGTCTTATTTTGTTAGGGATATTAATGAGACAAAATAGGTAAAACCAATATTTTCTCACACACGCAAAATAACGACGCTACCAAATATTGTAGTACCACATCCACAATATGAATTTAAGGAGATACCCTATATTTTATCTCCGATCCTAAATTCTTTCAGATCGCCGAAAATTATAATTCAAATTAGATAGATATTGCCACGATAGTCAATCAAAAATATTATTTATTGTAAATACAATTTATAAAATATATATGAGTCACACAGTGCATAATATAAAACAGTTAATTCTTAAAACATGTCAAATTACAGTATATCCAAATACAGTATATTATCGATAGTTATCAATATGAGTTACTACTTTATGAGTCTAACACACACAATTAATTTCCATCCCACTCAGCAACCAAAAATAGATAATAATCAGGGCAGTAATAAAAATATCCCTATCTCTCTAATATTAGTTCAACTAATATAACAAATTAAAAATAATTTAATTGTGTCTAAGTGTATTAGTGAAGTTCCTAATAGATGCGAATAATGTCAAACTTCATCTATAGGTAAAAATACCTTTTCATTATTGTTATTATCACGGGTTATAAGCTGCAGTCTCACAAGCCGTCATATACAATAATGCAATATACTATTTCCCATTAACAGGGAATTCTATACGAAGAAGACAAAATTCATCTCTATTCAGAATAATAAAACAATTATAATTACCACCACTTGTTGCTGTTGTCCCACCGGTCCTTGTAGAAATTAATCCAGGTTCATTGGCAAGAAATTAAGTGGGCAAGAATATTACTTTCTACAAGTTATATAGGTTAGAACTCTAAGAGTGAAATATGGTACCAGAATCTTAAGATTCCAATTCTCTGGGGTAAATTTGGTGAATAAGTCCGTCAGGGTCTGTCTATTTCCGGGTGCGATCTTAAGGTCCGTTTTTTTTTATTTATTTATTTATTTATTTTTATTTAATTATTTAAGACATAAGCTTTTAAAGACAGGGCTTATTATCATAGCCTCCACCTCTTGATTGGAATTCTCCAATCATAACGGTGGGTTTTACCCATTATAATTAGGATTATACTGTATACATAAATAATGTAATAGTTACTATTATGACTAACTTTTTTTGGGGGGAAAACACTCGCTAAAAGTAACCGTGATATTTGGAAACATACATTACAGTGATGTTTACTGGCTTTGCTACATCCATAAATCTTTTTCAACCTTTTCCCCATGTGCCATTCTTACAATCTTTCTGCAGCTTCAATGTCTCCGCTCATAATTTGAAACAATACTCATGCTAAAGTTCAACTTTCTCACATTTTGAATTTATTTTCCATGTTATTTCCCATGGGACCTCATCAGAGTTACGTTCATGATGCAGGGCAAGGCCTTACAAAGGGCAGATGTTTCACAGACTGAATTTGCAGGGGTTTTTTTTCGTTGCACAATAGAACAGCAGGCAGAACATATTAATCAAATTGATGTGTGAAAAGGTTTATTTAAAAAGTGCATACATATTTTACCCAAGCAATTATTTGTATATTAATGATGATTCCTTTATTTTAAATTTAATCTTTAACTATTTTCAATATAGCATTTTTTTTTAGTTATTGCATGCATGTCTAATGCTATCTATTTTACATTTTTCCAACAAGCAATTTTAAGTTTCTTTTTTTTTTTACTTTTATTTGAGACTTGTGATGGTGTATTCTGGATGTTTCTTACTAGACTTAGGGCAGCCGGTCTAAGGGGTGGTTATCCCTGTGCTGCATTACTGGGAATCAGCTGGTTGGGTGGGTGATCTCCCTTCAAACAGACCCTTTTACACTAACGACATCTGCAGAGAACTCAATGAGCTTATTTTCACTTATGCCACTTATCCTTGTGAGGCAGAGCACAAGATATTAAAACCATACATGTCCTGGCAATCAGTACAGTGGACATGAGGGGCAAAGAACAGACCATCACTGGGGTATGTCCTGGACTGGGGCCTGGCTCCTGCCTTGAATCAGATCTAGGGTACCTTTAAGTACAGTATATTTTTTCATTTTTAATTGAAATAACCAATTACAATTAAATGTACTCTTATGTATTTTTACAGATATTGCAATGAACATTTACCTTGTCCTCCACGTGTATTTTGGTCAAGCTGGGGACCATGGGAGCGGTGCACTGCACAGTGTGGAGGAGGGATTCAGGCCCGCCGAAGAACTTGTGAAAATGGATATGAATGTCCTGGCTGTGCTGTTGTAAGCATTTTATTATGTATTTTTAATTTGATATACATTTTATCAGGAAAGGGCTGGCACCTTATGGCTTGAGGACAGGTAAAACCGAGTGGCTCCCCAGCCCCTTGCCCCCCCACTAGTAACTAACATATGGCAGTGATCTAATGTTACTAATGTACCTTTCTTACTCATTCAGTCCCATACCACATGGCTGTGTGTATGCTTGTCCAGTGCCCTAGTGCTGTAGCTCTATCACCTTTCTTACTCTGAAGCATTCATTCATAAGAATTGCGTCAAAGAAAGGTGTATGCTTCTGGATATGTCTGTCTGTCAGTTGGTGAAGTGCTGTTGCTGCTGGTAGTCCTGCAGTTCAAAATAAATCCTGGATCTATCCTAAATCCTAAGAATCTGTTGTAAGTGAAAGGTGAGTCCATAAGGTGGCAGAGACTTCCTTCAGTTAAATTATTGCTCTGAATTTTGTTTAGGAAAGGAAAAATTCCTATAAATTTCATCCAAACTGAAAGACCAGGAAAATACATTGGCTGTCAAAAAAAGAATGTTGCAAAAATGAAATAAAAATAATTGTCCGAAACAATTTTGCTCTGTACACAAGTAGAGTACAGAACATTGATCTAATGATTCAATGTCTAGTTTTTAATTTTTAAACTACACTACTGTTGATTGTACATAACCCATGTACTAAATACTATCATTAAATGCATTATACTTTTCATAACATCCATATATTACATTAAACTAAATAATCCATGGCTGCACAGTAGTTATACAATAATCAAATGTCAGTATTTGATTTGGGAGTTCGAGCATATGTCAGAAAGAGTAGACCAGGGAAGGGCTGACACCTTCTGTCCCAGGGGGATACAGGTACACATATGCACACACACTTACAAATACATTCACTAACACACATACACATCCATGTTAACACAGAAAAACTTACAGATACACATTCATGCTCACACACAAACAACTTTTTGTAAAGTCAATGTTTTTAGTACTTCAGTTCTAGGTGTGCAGGAAATAAGTTAGGATGTATACTGTTCTTTAAAAACTTTTAGGTAGAAGAAATCAACTCTTGTTCCTTGCTAAGCTAAAATAAGAAGGGTATTCCTTATGTAAACAACCCACATTTCACCAATGTATCAGTGTTTACTAACACTTTCAAAATAATTTTACTATACTGATTATTGCAAATACTTTTTTTCTTTCTAGAATATACTGTAAATGTAATATTATCTTTGAAGCTTATTCAAGTAGTACAATATACTAAATAAAATTGGCATTTCACGCAAAGAACACAGTACGAGTACTTTGTGTTTCCAATACATACTAATCTATTAACTCATATTGTCTGTAATAGTTGTGTTTCATATGTGTATATTTATCTGAAATTAAATAGCAAAACATTTTATATATATATACATTTAGGAACATCAAGTCTGTAATACAAATCTGTGTCCTGAAGTAAAAAAGACGACTCCTTGGACACCATGGACACCAGTTAACATATCTGATAATGGTGGCCACTATGAACAGCGCTTCAGGTATACATGTAAGACTCGTCTTCCTGACCCAAATATGCTTGATGTTGGAAGACAAAGAATAGAAATGAGATATTGCTCCAGTGATGGGACCAGTGGTTGCTCTACTGATGGTAAGAAGGATACATTATGTATAGTTCTGTTTTTTTTATGTAAATTTTGCAAAAGTAATATTTTTATGTAGGTATATGGGTATGGGTAAGCCACACAAGGGAAATATCTTGTGCTTCCTATTGTATTACAGTTGTATTAGTATTGTGACATTCATCTAGGATTGGTGGTGGAAGGGAGGTATGTTTCTCCTAGGTTCCTTTCCCATGTGAAGTAACACCTGGACCTATCTTGCAGTATATACCTCCGTTTGTATTTTAAAAAAAATATTTTTATTGAGTTTTCCGTGTTTCGTTTACAACAAAAGCAACAAGTACGCCCCCCAGAGAATACCAAAGGACTACATTGCTACAAATCAGGTAGAGACCAGTAAAGACAATGGGTGAAGTCACAAAATTATCCCCCCCAATTCATCCCCCCCCCCCGTTCCACCCACTTGGTCAGCCCAGCAGGACAAATAATCGGAGTGAGAAACAACAAAAAAACCCTGACAGCAAACCGGCAAATGTCAGGTATTACGAACAAGGATCATTACCCCGTAGCAGCTGTGCACCAAACCAGCATGTGTCACAGAAAGTTGCTTTGATTTGGCATTTAACAGAGATTTCCAGAGTACCAATAAAACTGTCCCATTTTTTGAAAAATCTATGCGTCTCTTTCTTTGTCCGTTTGTATTTTTACTGTTTGTGTCATTTTCATCAAGAATTGCTGAAGGTGGCAAAATTATTGCTTTCCTGTAGCTTAATACAAGAATAAATTCAATGTCCTTTGTTTACCATTCTGTTAAGTATACTATGCTAATTTTTAAAGGACTCTCTGGAGACTTTCTTCGTTCTGGACGTTATACAAGTCACACAATCAATGGTGCATGGTCTGCTTGGACTTCATGGTCTCAATGTAGTCGCGATTGCAACAGAGGCATTAGGAGCAGAAAACGAGCCTGCAATAACCCAGAGCCAAAGAATGGAGGACTTCCATGCTTAGGTACCCCAGTTGAATATCAAGAATGCAATATGTTACCCTGCCCAGGTAAGCTGCCTTGTAATAGAGCTTTAAAGTATAGTATATTATTTTAAGTCTTTATGTGTAGAAAGTTATTGGTGCAGAAGCCTTCTTTGACACTTACAAGTAATGAGTAAGGCCGTTATATAAATTAACATTTATGCAAGAGGTATAAATAATACACAAATCTGCTATGTTTATGTTTGGTAGCATTAATATAGGAAAACAGAATGATTTCTTTTTATTGACTTAAGAACATGTTTTTTTTTTTATTATCTACACATCTATGGATGGAGTTGAGGGTGACCAACTTTAACATATTTTAACCTGCTATAAGTCATTAATTGCCCAAGGTGTGCTCTTTTATACAGAGTGATTTGTGTTTTAACCCCTTGCACCCCCACTCATTTCAGTGCTGGAGATTTTTTTTATATAGTATGTCATTTTCATTACAGGTATGACTGAATCTCAACCCAAACTCGTTCTTTAAATAGTGTTTTTATGGCTGTAAAACCTCTACTAAAGGTTTTGGCTACACAATACTGACATAGTCTTGGTACTCAAGGCCAGATTAAGTAACTTTGGGCCCTGGGGCAATTAGACAAAAAGGGCCTCTTTTGCTCCCGTCCCCTGAGATATTTACCATATCCAGTGCTGGACATCACTCATAGCCCACGTACTGTGCTGCACAACTGGAAATGATGTCACTTTCCAGCACAAAGGGTCAGTGAGGGAGCCTCATTGGCGCAATTGCTCTGTATGCTCCACAGTGTTGTACATTCTGTCCATGTTTGTATTGTGTATGGGCATTCAGGCACAAGTAATGAAACAATATGGAAAGCCTTTCAGAAGCAGAATGATCCAGGATTTATATATCAAGAAATAATCATAAAATGTTACATGGGCTTTTTAAATCAACTCATCCTGTTTGTTGGTTTTTCTCTTTACTTTATCTCTCCCCTTAAGGACAATGGGCGGTCCCTAAACCCAATGACAACAATGCATTTTGAGCCCGTACATGTACGGGCTTTGTCATTAAGGGGTTAATGTTTAAACCTCACATATTATTTTACCCTTTTCCTTTTATATCAACTGTCATCATGTTTTATGGCATAGCCCCGTTTTGTTTTTGCATCTCATAGTTCCTAGTGGACTCTTATCTCCTCTCTTCTGACAAAGGTTACAGTTTTGCTTGTGTTGATTCTGTGAGCATATATAATGGAAACAATAAATTAAATTAGTAGCTCCATACACATGAAAATGTTATATTAATTTTCTTCTGTAGTTGATGGTGGATGGTCTTGTTGGTCATCTTGGTCTAAGTGCTCAGCAACTTGTGGAGGTGGACATTATATGAGAACTCGTTCATGTACAAATCCAGCTCCAAGTTTTGGTGGCGATATATGCCTTGGACTTCATACTGAAGAGGCACTTTGCAATACACTCGCTTGTCCAGGTAAAAAGCTAACATTAACTAAATTAAATAACTTGTTAATAAAACTTGCTGGCTTCCATTTCAATAGTATTCCATTCTGAATTTGTATTTTTGAGACATTTATTAAATATGTTTGAAAAGTTAAGGGCTTAATTCTAGTAAGTTCCGTCAGTAGGGGTCTTCAAGTTTATAAATTACAGTTTATTTTATATGAGTGCATTTTTAACAGATGCCTATTAATATTAACCAGATGCACTTCTGGTTTGTGTTTTCAATTAGATATATGTGTGCAATTCCACACCATAAAAGCAAAATTCAAGGAAACCAATAATGAATTTATTTTTGTGTTTTAGCTTTTAGTGAAGAATATCAAAAGTCTGTATGAAGGTGGTCAGATTAATGCAAGACCATACATTAAATTGTAAAGAGAATTTCAAGAAAAATGTTATTTGGTAGTCTGCTCGAGTAACAAACCTGCTTAGTACACACTGCTAGGCACCCTACAGGTAATAAAAATATGACAGCTACAGAAAATGCAGGATTTCACTTTAAATTAGGCATTTATAAATAGCTTTGCTTGACCTGAAAAACCTTACTTTTAGGTAATGGTTTGTTCTCTGAATTCTCTAGAATTCATTGCAGTAAGTAAACAAGATTCTTTTTATGAGAGTCATTAAAAAGGATCAACAAGTTTATAAAATTTTAGCTGTTTACAAATTTTGAATAATAACATTTTTATAAGTGAATGACACTGGATATGGTTTGATGACTTTTTCGTTAGATTTTTTTCTGGCATTTAAATGTTGTATACTCTATGCTTTGATAATTTCAGAAAGTTGGTCTAACTGGTCCGATTGGTCTGAATGTGATTCTTCTGGCCAGCAAGTTCGCCTACGTCAATGTAATATCCCTTTTCCTCTTGGCAACCAGTGTTCTGGAAATAACACAGAAATAAGAATTTGCATTTCTGAATCAAACTTTATCCCAGGTAAGATAAAGCATAGCAAACTTTTTTCCATGTGTTAGATGTCAAATCCAGTTTATGTTTAGCAAGGTACCTCGCGTGCAGTAATATTGTTTGTTGGAGGAGTATAAAGTGTTAGGGCGCCTTAAAAAAGTCCACTTTATATTTATTTTTTTATGATTACTCTTTTTAGTTTTCTATAGTTATTTGTGATTTCTTTGAGGTCTTTACAGACCACAGTGATCTCTGTCACAACCAGACAGCATCCTTATGATGTCATGGTGACAACACTGGTGTATATATATTTTTATTTTCATTGCAATTTTGTATTGTATTTTTTATTATATTAATATATACATATATTTAATTGGCTTTTTCTCAATATTCACATTTTGTTCACCACTATAGGTGATCACAGAATGATCAGTAGACAATGCTGTGTAGGGGCGGGGTGATTGGATGTTCCAACAAGATCTTGATAGATCCTCTGGTATCTGTTTTTATCTTGGTGTCAACATTCACAATGTATTGAAGTGTATCTGTGGCTCATGCAGATCGATGCAGGCTCATGCTTACAGAAGAGGGAGCCTTAAGGCAACCAGATCTGTGTATTTACAGGAAATACTATTAGGTACCACTTCACTACATGTTAAGGGGTTCCTTATTGATGGAAGAAGACTTGGAATATTACTAACATCTTTTGTCTATGTTTTACAGAAATATCAGTTGCAAGATCCCATAGTATAGAAGGAAGACAATGTGGCGGTATGTTTATGATATATATTTTATTGGGACAATATATTTCTTTAACATAAACATATCTACTGAGCAGGACATTTTCAGGAACATTTTAGCTTCCTGATTCTACTATGAAGTTAGACGGCCCAACCCCAATGAGCTCAATCAGAAGGACTGAGCTGATCCTATATTATTCAGTTAGATAAGTTAGATGAAATCTCTCAATATTTACCATGCATTATGCAGAGCCCAATAAGTCCTTCTTACTGGTAAAGGTCACCAGGGTTGGTCCTTCATAAATCATAATGATACAAAAATACAAATGACACTTACCAAAAAAACTTGTATTCAGAAAAGTGGTAGCTTGAGTTGCATTCGACAACTTTATTAAGCACCCTGAAGTCCTAGAATGTTTCTCCTGCTAGAAGTGCTATCCACAGTATATCTGTCAATAAAAAAGACACCCCCTGCATTATATTGAGCTAAACAAGTACTTCTTGTTGGAGATTTTACTGAGTTTGGTGTTTCATAATGCATTGTGTTGAACACAAATTGACCTCCAACCTCACCTGCAAACCTCCACTTAATAAATAAATCCCAAATATTCTCAAATGTATTGAGGCTCTCACTTACATCTTGCAAGTGTATGTGACTAGATTATAGCCCATGAATAGGTTTATCCACTAAAATCATATATAGTATTATTTATTTTATATTTTAATATAAATGAGCTTTTACGTTATTACCAATAACAATATTAATCACTTAGTGTTTGTTTTAAATTTGTATATGATGTATTTTTATATATTTTATCACATGATTTTTTTTTTTTTTGCAGAATTTAACTTGTTCCATATGATTGCAGTGGGCCTAAGCAGTTTCATATTTGGTTGCTTGCTCACGTTGCTTATTTATACTTACTGCCAACGGTACCAGCAACAAGCTCATGATGCAACAGTCATCCACCCTGTGTCTTCAGCCCCACTCAATACCAGCATAACTAACCATATTAATAAACTGGACAAGTATGATTCAGTTGAAGTAATAAAGGTAAACATTGTTGTCACTTTTGTCATTGAGCGGATGGTTAATAAGTGGAGCAGTCTCCCAGCAGAAGTGGTAGAGGCCAGTACAGTTAGGGAATTTTAATATCCATGAGTCTTTACAGCTGGAAGAATTGGCAGACTATATGGGCTGAATGGTTCTTATGAATTCTATGTTTCTAAGACAAAGCACATTTGCCTGGATTTTGTTTTATTGTTTCTGATCGTTTTTACATATATCCCTCATGTTACGATGCAACATACCAACTTCAAAAACATTTATAAATAATAAAAAAAAGTAATATTTTGAGTTGTTACTTTTTCAGTTTGATTCTCAGTTGGTCACTGTCTATTGATCTATTAACACTATCATGTTTTGTTGAATTTGTATTGATTGTTGGTGTTCCACAACTTGTTTTTTTAAATGTGTTTTCCCTTCATTTTTCAGGCATTAAACAAAAACAATCTCATATTGGAAGAGAGGAATAAATATTTCAATCCACATCTCACAGCAAAAACCTACTCCAATGCTTACTTTACAGATTTCACTCATTACGATGAGTACTGATACTGTTGGGGAAATCTGCCAACATTTCACTTTTATCCAGTGCCTGCACTTAGCGACTGGCTAAGCGTTTAGGTTCCAGTCATGAAACTCTTTATACTTTTCAAGTTTATTCCAGCAATGGATGACGGTTTTGGAACAATGATGCAGTACTTTGTTTACCCAGGCTTGATGGTGTTGAAGTTCCATGTGGACCTGACAATATACCTTAATATAGCAACATTTTTTTTTTGAAATCAGAATGTCCATCTTGTTCATATCACTCAACCACCATGTTAATCTGTTGTAATTAATTGAACAATTAATATCCCACATTGTATAAGTTGATGCACATTAGTAATTATATTGTGATGTATAAATAGTTAAATAAATCTTCTACACACGTTAATAAATTAAACCCCAGACTTTCATATGGATACTGTAGCACTAAAATAGCAATGCATAAAATTTGTTTCACAGCTCATTAGAATGGCAGCTATGGAATAGGTAAGTGTTAAAAGGAAGCAAAATAGAATCAGCTATTTTTACTTTGACAGACTATAGAGAGCATAGAGGTTACAGTTTTAAAAATATGAATGCCCTTTAACTTGCATTACTGTAGAGTTTTTGTGTATATGAAGCATAAATTATCATATGTAGCATTTTGCAAAGGTGTAGTATAAAGATGCTTCTGTAACTAGGTGGTGCATTTGACTACATATTTTCACATTGCAGTGCCTTCTTTTACTTGTGTGTGCAAAAATGACCTCAAAAAATAAATGGCAATGTTTTTTTTTTCTGTTTTAAGACTTTTGCATTGTTTTGTCAAACTAAGTAAATCATCTACCCAGTGTATTTTAATTACATTTACGTGAGGTGTGTTATTTTTTAATATATATATATATATATATATATATATATTAAACTTTTAGATATAATTAGTATCATATTATATTTTCTTTCACCTCATGAAACATACAACTACCTGTGTAACAAAAACAACAGTTTGTATGGGAAACATTTTTTAAATGAAATTTTATCTGTTGTATTAATTAAAAAGTGCTTTACATTTTGAACTCTATGTCTAGATATTTGTTAGTGTTCCATATCAAAATAATGCTTATCATGGTCTCAGTCTCTGCCATGTCACTGTGTTTTTTTTGTGATATCATTGTTGAAAAGGTAAACAATAGCAAATAAAAGTTCCTTAAACATAAAATCACGTTTTTAAAGATATAAGTTTTAAATATTTTAACAAAGTTTAAGTGGCAAAATATAACATTTTAGAGTTACCATATTCTGATTGCTTTAATAAAATTAATCTCATTGAATAATCAACATATGCATGTTTTGTTAAGCAACTTACCACCCCTTTCGTTTGGGTGAAGCGAGCAGTCACTTTGGATTTCATTGACATTTCAACACTTTGTGCATGGAGTAGGTGGTGGTTCACCCGAATAGCCCCCCTAGGAGCTGCAATGAAGGTCTGTTCTGGAACAGCACAGACCTCCATTGACTTGTCATCTCCCTGGGCTGGTCAGTGGAGATTAGAGAATCTCCCCAACCATCACATGCTTCCCACTGCCTGCAAAGGTAAGACAGTGGGGCAGCTACCTGGAACAGCAAGAGAGTGCCTGAAGACCTGGCTTGTTCCACAAAAACAGGGACTATTGGAAGCAGTATTCCTTTAATTTATAGTACTTGGTGTGCACAGAAATCTTATGTCGTGCAATTGTTTTTCGGTTACAAAAGTATGTGCACGCTGAATGCTTGTGCAAATGTAAACCTGCATTTTTAAAAGTACCATATTCTGATTACTTTAATAAAATTAATGTAATTGAAAAGAAAAAAAGAAACATATGCATGTTTTATTAAGCAACTTAATATTCCTTTTGATTGGATGATGAGAACAGTCATCATGGATTTTATTGACATTATTGTATTCAGCTGGACAGCCTACCTAAGTATTGTTGCTGACCATGTCCATTCCTTTATGACCACAGAGTACCCATCATCGGATGGCTACTTCCAGCAGAATAATGCACCATGTTGACAAAGCTCACATGTCAAACTGGTTTCTTGAACATGATAATGAGTTCACTGTAATCCAATGGCCTCCACAGTCACCAGATTTCAATCCAATAGAGCACCTTTGGGATGTGGTGGAGATTCACATCATGGATACGCAGCTGACAAATCTGTAGCAACTGCTTGATGCCATCATGTCCATATGCACCAAAAACTTGGAGGAATATTTCCAGCGCCTTGTAGAAAGTATGCCACGAACAATGAAGGGGTTCCAACCCGGTACTAGCAAGGTGTACCTAATAAAGTGGCCAGTGAGTGTATATCTCTGTGTAAGATAGTGTGTGTATGCATGTATGTGTGTGTGTGTGTGTATGCATGTATTGTAAGTGTGTGTGCATGTACTGTATATGTAAGGTGTAAGACTGAGCACATGTGTATGTACAGTCTTGTGGGAACAAAAAGTACACCCTCTATGGTTTTACATATCAGGGCATAATAACAATCATCTGTTCCTTATCAGGTCTAAAAATCAGGTAAATACAACCTCATATGAACAACAACACATGACATATCACACCATGCCATGATTTATTCAGCAAAATTAAAGCCAAATAGAGAAACCATGTGTAGAAAACGAAATACACCCTTACTGCTTCCATAGGAATCAAGATGCAAAGTAACAGAAAGGTGCTGCTAATCATATGACCTTGATTAATTGATCATCAGCCAAAGCCAAAGTTTTAGCAGTTTGCAGATCTGGAGCATTCAGGTGTGTGTTAACACAATGCCCAGGAGGAAAGATATCTGCAATGATCTTAGAGAAGCAATTGTTGCAGCCAATGAATCTGGCATTATATATACCATATTTGCTCGATTATAAGACAAGGTTTTTTTCAGCGCAAATGCTCTGAAAAATACCCCTTGTCTTATAATCGAGGTTGTCTTCTACTCAGAGGCATATAAGGCATATCATGGGGCAGAGGGGGCATATAGGGGGTTAAAAGGCATATCATGGGGTACAGTGGCATATAGGAGGGTATAAGGCATTTCTGAAGGCAGAATGGCATATAGATGGTTAAAAGGCACATCATGGAGCAGAGTGGCCTATTGGGGGTATAAGGCAATTTTGGGGGCAGAGTGGCAAGCCTGGGGGCAGATATGCATAACTGGGGGGCCAGGTTGGCAAATAAAAGAAATGAAAAACAAAAAATATTTTTCTCAATCATAGCTTTTATTAAGTATGAAAAAATAGTTTACATGAATTAATATTTACTAGTAAAACTTTTTTTCCTTATAGGTTAGTCTTATATTCAGGCTTTTTCTTTTTTTCCTAAATTAATATTTAGATTTTGGGGGGCTCATCTTATAATCAAGCAAATACGGTAAGACCATTTCTAAAGTCCATCATTCTACAGTGAGAAAGATTATTCAAAAGTGGAAAACATTTGAGACAGCATGTTAAGGTTGATGACAGTACAATTAGAAAAAACTAAACAAGGAGAAAGCCTCTTCTCTAAAAAGAACATAGCAGCATCGATTAGGTTTGCAAAGTTGCATTTGAACAAACCGCAAGACCTCTGGAACAATTTTCTTTTAGACAGACAGGACCAAAGTGGAGATGTTTGGCCATAATGCACAGCACCATGTTTGTCAAAAACCAAACACAGCATATCAGCACAAACACCTCATACCTAGCTCAGTGGTGGAGGGGTGATTATTTGGGCTTGTTTTGCAGCCACAGGACCTGGGAACCTTGAAGTCACTGAGTCAACTAAAGTATTCTGTCCAACAGCTAAAGCTTGGTCAAAATTGGGTCATGCAACAGGACAATGATCCAAAGCACACCAGAAATAGAATCAGTGTCTTGCAATGGCCCAGTTAAAGTTTAGACTTCAACACAACATTGAAATGCTGTGGCGGGACCTTAGGAGAGCTGTGCATAAACAAATGGCCGCAAACCTCAATGAACTGTAGACATGTTGTAAAGAAGAATGGGCCACAATTCTTCCAAAACTATGTTTGAGACTGATAAAGTAATACAGAAAACGATTACTGCTAAAGGGGGATCTACAAGCTTTTGAATCATAAGGCATACATAGTTTTTCCCACATGGCTTCTCCATTTTTGCTTTATCTTTGTTGACTAATTAATTGTTGTTTTTATTATTATTATCTTTTATTTATATAGCGCCAACAGTTTACGCAGCGTTTAACTTAATTTTTACCTAATTTGTAGACCTGCTACAAGTAAAACCATAGAATTCAAAGAGGTTGTACTTTTTTTTCACAAGACTTAATGCATGTATGTTGTAAATGTATTTTCATTGCCTACCATCATCACCCCATATTGCATCACAATCACCCCCCTCTATTTTCATGCCTTCATCCCTAACATAACTTCTCATCATCTCCATACCCAGAGTAGGAGAGGAATTAGTTAATTTGGATGATCTGTAGAGGTTGTTGGCTGTTCAAGGGGCATCATTAGGAGATGGCTGAGAGTGTTGAGAAAGGTGGGTTTTCAGAGTTTTTAAAAGTTGCATACAAGGGAGAAAGTCTGATGGAACAGATAAAAGAGGGAGTTATGAAAGAATGGGCAGGGCTATAGGTATGGCTAAGCTACTGAGCGTCACAAGTGGCCACTTGGGAGCTGCAATGCAACAGCCCAGACCTTCATTGATTTTACAGTTACCCGGGCTGGTCAAACAGAGACTTGAGGATCTTGCTAACCAGCTCCATTGCTCACAAAAATAGGACAGCTACCCGGGGCAGTGAGACGGTGCCTGAATATTGGGATTGTACCGTAAAAATCTAGACCGTTGGCAAGAATGTTATTATGATAAACTGTTCATGTGGTATAAATGTTGACACAGAGTGTTGTGCTCTCTGCCAAAGCAAATAGTCACTTCTCCATTCTAATACTATTGGATCTCTCTGCTGCTTTTGATACTGTTGATCACCACCACCTTCTTCTTGACTCACTTGCTTCTACAGGCATTTGAGATACAGCTCTTGTCACGACTAGAGGACCAGCAATGCAGGAACTTGGTATCATCCGCCGGTTACAGGAGCAGAGCAGGATACAGGTAGCAATAGGCAAAAGAGTAGTTGTTACACAGAGCCGATGTCAGGAGTAGAAGAGGACAGGATAATCAAAACAAGCCGGGTCAAATGCAGGAGATAGACAGGAACGTCAAAAGACAAGCCAAGGTCAAAAGCCAAAATCACGATGTAAGAAATTTAATAAGCACAGCCAACATGCATATAACTTGCCTGTACACCCTGTTCTGAGTACGAAGGTAACTTTTCTACTGCAGATCTTTGTTTCGCTCAAGCTGTATGTTGGCTGCAGGTTAGTTTCCTCTTTCTCGGAGTGCCTCTGTAGATAGGATACTCCCACTTTTACACGCACAACACATTTCGCCAATGAATGGCTTCTTCACCGCCGTGACGCTATGTAGTTACCACAATTAAAGCAACCTATGTAGAACTAAAACAATTCTCTTAGTTTGTAATTCTAATCATACAATGTAAAACAATACAAGCCTCTGTGCCATGGGCTCTTGGGGGGGACTGAGTGCCAGCCTCCTCCCTACAGACTATGGGCCCTGGTATAAGAGACCTCTATGACCAGTATTTGCACCAGGATCTGATATCCAGCAGGTTTCCTGGAGCTCCCCCCACAGACTACTATATATACATACACACACATACATACATACATACATATGTATATATATACACATATACATACATACATACATACATACATACACACACACACACTTCGTGAGGGTATTTTAAGCTGGTGGGCTGCTAAACAGTCTCAAATGAAACATACGGTCTTGAAACACGGTCTTTCAAAATAAAATAAACCTTTGCTTTTCGAGCACTAAATAAACACTTAATTTGCTCTCTGGAAGGAGCCAAATACATTTCATAAGCGCTGTATACTCATTACATAAATGATATCCGATAGCCAGGAATGTATATTACTGTGTCTGACTTTTAATAAAGAAACACTGCCATACAGTAGAATTAAACAAGTGAATTGGTAGAAAAAAAAAAGTTTATGTTTTTTTTTTGCTGAACAGGGAATTCTTCCTATGTACACCATTGTACTTGATTATGCAGCATGTTTTACAGGCTTCTGCATCTCCCTCTCAAACAGGCACTTGTACGGTTGACTAATCATGCATTGTGAACAACAACATGTAAACATTTTATATCTGTGCACATTTCAATGATTCGTTGAATGATTCATTTAATAACTCACTGTACTGTCATGCATTTGGCCTGAATACGCTGCTTGTACAGAACACTAGGTATGTCTGCCTCTTACAGATGAATGTGAGAAGAGCCGAGGCAGAGTGACGGCGGATATACCTCGTAATTAGTGTGACTGAGTCGGAAGGTCCTGATGGATGATGTATGAATGTATATCTGTGAATGAGGGAATGAAAAGTGACCTCGATTCTCTGTCAGCCGGTGGGGGTCTGCACGATGTGCACAGACAGCCTCCGTTACTCCCCTTCACTTCCGCTGGGGCTTCGACATCATGTGATGCTGGCACTGCATCGAAGGAGCGGAAGTGGAGGGGAGAGGAGGAAGTTGTCTGTCCGCATCGCACGGACACCCACCGGCTGACAGTGAGTGGAATCCAGGTCCCCTGCAGCGTTGCGGGGGATCTGGATTCTAGTGCTATAATCCGATCTCTGTTGGAGGGGAACCAGTCAGATATACATACTACAGGCCAGCATTTTACCTGGGCTGGTGGCATCAATACACAAGGGGGCAGTTGGGGCCATTACATAAATCAATACTAAAGGGAGGGGCAGGCTGGGGGTTCAACAACAAAGCAGTGTGAAAAATACTTTTTTTAATTAATCTTTGTATCTTAGCCCATCCGGATGTGGGTGCCAGAGCCTGTCCTGGTGTCTGCCTGTGTGGCAGAACGTGTCCTGGTGTGTGTGTCCGTTTGGCACAGCCTGTCCTGGTTTGTGTGTTGGTGTGGCAGAGCCTGTCTCGGTGTGTGCTTGGGTGCTGGTGTGACAGAGCCTGTATTGGTGTGTATGTTTGGTCATCTGCTTCCTGGTACTTTACTTACTGTAGAATTAAACTGAACTATTACATTTTTACTTATCCAGAAATAAAACACCCTCCTGAATTTGTAGTCACTTTCTAGGCCAGAAATCAGTGAGAGGAAAAGTTTTCTGTTATTAACTCTATTTCAATCTGCATAAATCGCACAAAATTGTGGCTTCCGGTGTCTTGTGTATGATGTATTTTTTGTTATTTTTTTGGGGGGAGTACTGGAGGTACTCCCAATCCCATCACATAAAATTCTATTTTAGACTATCTGCCTCACACTGATGTTATCTTTATCCAGTACACATGGATGATGAGGAGTTAAGATTCTATTTTATTTATTTCCATAAAAAAGCACAAAATCCTCAGCATCAGAACCATGACGTTCTTAATCCGGACCTGCCTATTTCATAACGGCATGGAATGTCATGAAGAAGATGGAAGGGATTTAACGCCACTTTTACCCACCAATTGTTTTTTTTTGTTTTTTTAAAATAATGTAAACATTAATAGGGTCTGTGCAGTGTACCTGATAACACCAAGAATCTAAAACACAGACCACATTAGCACACAAAACAAATCAGAACAAAGGCCAAGTAAATACTCCTGAAACATTTTCTGTCAGATAAAATTAACATTTGTAAATAGTCATATTTTGAAGTGTACTAAAAGGTGTATACATACCATAGGCTGAGGTACCATGCATTACAAAACCAGCTGCATATTAGTTTTAGCTCTGGGAGTGTTGTGTTGTGTGCCTTAATGTTTTCATGTAGGAGCTATGCAGGACACACGTACAAATGAACATCACACACATTTAGCCTTGCTCACCTGCATACAAGGGTGTGGGAATTGTATAACATTCATGTTGCCCACCCCTTGTTTTTAATCCATTTTATACAATCTACAATGATATACTATGCGACCAGTTAAGTTAAAAGATGCACTACTATCACAAATGTATTAGTACAAACACCTCCCATGTCATGTGGGAACTGGGGCAGCTTCTCCTTAATACCATCACTTAGCTTATAAAAGGTGAAATCAATAATCGCTTCAGGCCTTTCTAATGTCTAGATTCCGTTATCTAGAAACTGTATATCAGAATACCTGAACTATGAAACCGAGTTGTATCTTAATTACACAAGTTGAGTTTACACATAACACTAGTTGTATCACTGGAAGGATAGATAACTCCAATGTACCTTTCTATACTAGTCAGACGTGTGTATGGGATCAACGGAGAACATATACATGTGTATTCCACAACTATTAAAGTGCGCCTGTTACTAAGGTAATAATAATTGTTGTTTGATTTATAGATGTATATGACCGACAATAACCGCTGCTTACACTAAATATGCAACAATAACAACCTTTATTCTCATATCTTGCTTTACTAGGTACTGAAGTATGGAATCAGTAAAGTGCTAGTGAACACTGACCTGACTTAACATAATAACAGGCTGCGATTTTATTACCATATATATCCATATATTTACACACACGTTGGCCATGAAATGACAACAAAAATGATTTATTGAAATCAAACCATTTTAAGTTAGCACTACATAGATTCCTTATAAATTAAGAATCCTATTATGGGAGAACCACCATAGCAACCTTTGCTTACAAATTAATGCCACAGCATATAGACAGGAATTATTTTATATTTCATGACAGATTTCACTGATACATTGATGACCACCGGCTCTCGCAGGCTAAAGGAAAGAAAACCCCCCACAAAAATAAATAAAACTAAATGGTTCGTACATACCAGATTTTTTTTTCTTTCACATGAACAATTCTCTTCAATGAAGTACATAATTTCATAAAATTTCTATAAAGTCGCACTGATATTTCTGTGTTTCAAAAGTTAAAATATAGTATGTAAAATTCTTAGCAGCTATGCACTATAGAAGTTTTTGGTTATTTTAACATGAGATTGAACTTCTAATTGCAGAAAAATATTATCTTGACTGATTCAGAATGGAATAAAATATGTTTCTGGAAAAGGAAAATGTAAAATGTACTGTAGGGTACAGGCAGATTTTTTTAACACACAGCTTTGCATTCCACAAAACAAACAAACAAACAAAAAAAACAAAAGAGAATGCTCTTGCAATTTTCATCAGTCATTTGATGATGTAGATTTTATGTAAAAAATCATCTCCAGACATCCTGCAAGTATTGTTTCCGATCTCTAAATACAGCAAGCGTTTTTAATGCTTCTAATTTGTCCACTCCAAGCTCCATACATATTATATCAGCTAAGGCATCATTCACGTCTTTGACCATATTTTTGGCATCTCTGCAAGGAAAAATACATATTATGTATATATATACAGATTTTAGAACATATCATTCAGCGTTAGGCGACGAAAATTATTACATAACTTATTGAAATGGTCTAGTTCAACAAGTAATAACTGAATTAAGTCACAATGATAAAGTTATACAAGAATAAAATAAATGAAACAATACAGTTAGAAGCAAAATATACTAAATATTAGGGCTGCAACAACTAATCGATAAAATCGATAATGAAATTCGTTGGCAACGAATTTCATTATCGATTAGTTGAATCGATTATTATCGATTATAAAATGAGGGTTTTTTCAGAGCAAACGCTCTGAAAAATCCCCCTCATTATATAATCCGTTTAGTCTGACTCACCGTCTCACAGCAGCAGCTCCTACTTACTCCCCCTCCCTGTAATCACTGTGACAACTGGCCCCGCCCCTTCCTTCTCCAGGCCAGAACCACATGGCTGTGACACTCATCTAACTGTAAGTATATGTATATATATATATGTATATATATATGTATATAATGTGTATATATATATATATATATAATGTGTATGTGTGTGTATATATATATATATGTGTGTATATGTATATATATATGTGTATTTTGCTCACTGTAAGGGGCTTGCATTTTCTAAGTGACTTGCTTTCTGTAAGTGACCAGTTTGTGCACCACAGCAGCGGCAGAGAAGTGGTATTATAAGTATACCAACAGTGGGTTTGTATCTCAACCAGCAACAAGAGGGTTGAAGGGTTTGTGGTAAAAAAACAAAAAAAAAAAAATCAAAAAAAAAAACTGTGTTTTGCATTAACTGTTTGGTTTTTTTTTTCTCTCCCATTTTCTATAGTGTAATTAGTTAAGGGTGGGGTTTATAATCAATTAACTGTGTTGCTCTGTATATAAGGAAGTGGTTAAACTCACAGAGCTTGCTCACTGTAAGGGGCTTGCATTTTCTAAGTGACTTGCTTTCTGTAAGTGACCAGTTTGTGCACCACAGCAGCGGCAGAGAAGTGGTATTATAAGTATACCAACAGTGGGTTTGTATCTCAACCAGCAACAAGAGGGTTGAAGGGTTTGTGGTAAAAAAACAAAAAAAAAAGCTGTTTTGCATTAACTGTTTGGTTTTTTTTCTCTCCCATTTTCTATAGTGTAATTAGTTAAGGGTGGGGTTTATAATCAATTAACTGTGTTGCTCTGTATATAAGGAAGTGGTTAAATTCACAGCTTGCTCACTGTAAGGGGCTTGCATTTTCTAAGTGACTTGCTTTCTGTAAGTGACCAGTTTGTGCACCACAGCACTTAGTGCAACACAAGAGTGCAAGAGCAAGGAGGGTAAGTGACATAAAGCAACTGTTTAAATTCTATACTCGCGTCTCTTTATAAAGAATGAGCAAGCTTGGAGATTTCACTCAGTGCACATCATGCCATATGTATGCATGCTTGGAACAGCAGTTCCTGGGTCCATATCGCTGTGGTAAGTGTGATCAATTGGTCTCTCTGGAAGCTGAGGTTGGTGCTCTTAAGAGGCACATTGAAACACTGAGAGAGATTGACAACCTTGAGAGGAGTCTGTTGCTCACTGAGCAAAGTTTAGATGGGGCCCCTAGCAATGAGGGAGGAGATCAGTCAGAAGGTAGTCAGGCACATAGCTGGGTGACAGTAAGACGTGGTTGCAGTGGGGAAGGGAAGAGGAAGAGGCAAGCCAGCCCAGAGTCTCTCCCTCCCAACAAATTTGCCCTTTTAAGTGAGCATGTTGGGGAGGCAGACTCAGAGGTAGGCTTTGCGGAAAAAGCTGTTCTCCCTAACAGCCGGGAGAGCAGCTCATCCAAGGTGCAGGGGATCCGAAAGGAAGGAAAGCCCAGGCAGGTTGTGGTGGTAGGGGATTCAATAATCAGGAAAACAGACAGGGTAATCTGTAGCTCTGATCGCAGCAACCGAATGGTTTGCTGTCTCCCGGGTGCCCGGGTTCGGCATGTTGCGGACAGAGTGGATAGATTATTGGGAGGGGCTGGTGAGGATCCAGCTGTCTTGGTGCACATTGGCACCAATGACATAGTAAGAGGAAGATGGAGTGTCCTAAAAGATAATTTTAGGGACTTGGGTAGTAAGATTAAGAAAAGGACCTCCAAGGTAGTATTCTCAGAGATACTACCTGTGCCATGCGCTACACCAGAAAGGCAGCGGGAGATTAGGCAGCTAAATGCATGGCTGAAGTCTTGGTGTAAGAAGGAGGGCTTTGGGTTCTTAGAGCACTGGGCTGATTTTGCTTTGGGGTACAATCTCTATAGTCGTGATGGATTGCACCTAAATGCAAGAGGGTCCAATGTGCTTGGGGAGAGAATGGTTAGACGGTTGGAGGAGATTTTAAACTAGGAATGGGGGGGGAGGGAATAAATACCGGGTTAGACAGTATAGAAAGGGAAGGCGATTTACTTAGTAACCAGGTGGGTGGATCTGGGGGCTTGGTCTATAAAGATAATAGGGAGAAGCATATGTTTTGCCCCCCAAAGCAAGGACAGAAAGTGATTGCAGCATCGGTGTTAAATGACAAGCTGAAGGTCATGTCTACAAATGCTCGCAGTTTAGGGAATAAGATCCATGAACTTGTAACAGTTGTGGCAACTGAGAATGTTGATATAGTGGCTGTTACTGAGACATGGTATAATGAGAAAAATGACTGGGACATATCAATACCGGGGTACTCTTTATATAGAAAAGATAGAAAGGGCAGGAAAGGGGGAGGGGTGGCCCTATATGTGAAAAATAACATAAAATCTAACTTAATACAAGTTGGTGAAGAGAACTTAGAGTCGGTTTGGGTTACAGTACAATTTGGCAAAAGTAAAGTAACTCGCATAGGTGTGATTTATAGACCCCCAGGACAAGTAGAAGAACTCGATAATCTACTAGTGGAGGAAATAGCTAAAATGACAGTGAAGGGGGATGTTATAATCATGGGTGACTTTAATCTCCCTGATGTGAACTGGAAAACGAAAGTAGCTGGTTGTACCAGGAGTGCGGATATTCTAAACTCCTTACTGGGATTATCTTTAAAACAGGTGGTTGAGGAACCAACTCGTAAGGAGGCCACATTGGATTTAGTGTTCACAAATGGAGATTTGTTAACAGATATTTCTGTAGGTGAAAGTTTGGGATCTAGTGATCATCAGTCTGTGTGGTTTAATATACGAACAGTGACTGAGTCACACCACAAAAAAACAAAAGTTTTAGATTTTAGAAAAGCTGACTTTTCTAAAATGAGAAAATGTATAGAGGAGTCATTATCAGACTGGCACAATTTAAATGGTGTTCAGGAGAAATGGGATTTTGTAAAGGCTGTTTTATCGAAGATAACAGAAAATTGTATTAGGTTGGTCAGTAAGAGTAAAAAATTAAGGAAACCGCTGTGGTACTCTGCAGAAGTGGCCAAAATCGTAAAAGACAAGAAGTTAGCCTTTAGTAGATACAAAAATACCCAAAGTGAGGAAGATAGACAGATCTATAAAATTAGGCAGAAAGAGGCAAAGAAAGTTATAAAAACTGCCAAATCACAGGCAGAAGAGCGAATTGCCCTATCAGTAAAAAATGGAGATAAAACATTTTTTAGATATATAAATGAGAAAAGGAAAGTTAAACAAGGATTAGTTAGACTAAAAACAAAAGGCATATATGTAGAAGAGGATAAAGGTTTAGCTGACTGCCTCAACGAATATTTCTGTTCAGTTTTTACAGATGAGAATGATGGAATGGGACCTCAGTTGGGAAAAAAGACTGAATCATTTGAAATATGTGAGTTTATCGAGGCGGAGGTTTTACTTCAGTTGTCTAAGGTAAAGACAAATAAGTCGATGGGGCCTGATGGGATACACCCCAAGTTATTAAAAGAGCTTGGGGGTGTACTAGCAAAACCGTTAACTGATATATTTAACGAATCATTGGTAACGGGAGTTGTCCCTGGGGATTGGAAAGTAGCGAATGTTGTGCCTATACACAAAAAAGGCAGTAGGGAGGAGTCGGGCAACTACAGGCCAGTTAGTCTTACATCTGTAGTGGGAAAATTAATGGAAACAATGTTAAAGGAAAGGATTGTTGAACATCTGAAGTCACATGGCTTTCAAGATCAAAAACAACATGGGTTTTCCTCAGGAAGATCTTGCCAAACAAATCTTATTGATTTTTTTGATTGGGTGACTAAAGTAATTGATCAAGGTGGTGCAGTAGACATTGCGTATCTGGATTTCAGTAAGGCCTTTGACACTGTCCCACATAGAAGACTTATAAATAAACTGCAATCTCTGGGTTTAGATCCCAATGTTGTTGAATGGATTAAGGAGTGGCTGAGTGACAGAAAACAGAGGGTTGTAGTCAATGGCGTATATTCAGAACAAGGTCTTGTTACCAGTGGGATACCTCAGGGATCTGTACTTGGACCCATTCTCTTTAATATTTTCATTAGTGATATTGCAGATGGTGTTGATGGAAAGGTATGTTTATTTGCCGACGACACAAAAATTTGCAACAGGGTTGATGTTCCTGGAGGAAGAAGCCAAATGGCAAACGATCTAGGTAAGCTGGAAAAATGGTCAGAGCTGTGGCAATTGGCATTTAACGTGGATAAATGCAAAGTAATGCACCTGGGGCATAAAAACCCAAGGGCAGAGTATAGACTATTTGGTACTGTCCTAACCTCAACGTGTGAGGAAAGGGATTTAGGGGTAATTATTTCTGAGGATTTAAAGGTAGGTAGACAATGCAGTAGAGCAGCAGGTAATGCTAGCAGAATGCTTGGTTGTATAGCGAGAGGTATTAGCAGTAGAAAGAGGGAAGTGCTCATGCCGCTGTACAGATCACTGGTGAGACCTCACTTGGAGTATTGTGTACAGTACTGGAGACCATATCTCCAGAAGGATATAGATATGTTGGAGAAAGTGCAGAGAAGGGCTACTAAAATGGTTTATGGATTACAAAATAAACCTTACCAGGACAGGTTAAAGGATCTTAACCTATATAGCCTGGAAAAAAGACGGGACAGGGGGGATATGATAGAAACATTTAAATACTTAAAGGGAATCAACAAAGTAAAGGAAGAAAGTTTATTTAAAAGAAGAAATAAAACCACAACAAGAGGACACAAGCATAAACTAGAGGGGCAAAGGTTTAATGGTAACATCAGAAAATATTACTTTACGGAAAGGGTAGTGGACGCATGGAATAGCCTCCCAGTGGAAGTGGTAGATGTTAATACAGTAAAGTCATTTAAGCAAGCATGGGATAGGCATAATGCCAAGCTAGATATAGGATAAGGGCAAGTACTAAAGGAGAGTACTCAGAGGTTGGGCAGACTGGATGGGCCTTCTGGCTCTTATCTGCCGTCACTTTCTATGTTTCTATGTTTCTATATATATATATATATATATATATATATATATATATATATATATATATATGTGTATGTAATATACCGTATTTGCTCGATTATAAGACGAGGTTTTTTCCAGAGCAAATGCTCTGAAAAATACCCCTCGTCTTATAATCGGGGTCGTCTTCTAATCAGACCCCAAAAAAATGCTGGCGCCATGCTGCTTACCGGTCGCGAGCAGCGTCTCTTCTGTTAGAAGCAGGGCAGGAAGCTTGCAGCGTCCTCACAGAACTCTATCTCCCCCCTCCCTCCTCTGAGGGCGGGGCCAGAGAAGTTGCTACAGCCGGTCCCCTGCAGAAGTCTGCGAGTGGGAGATCTGCAGTTCAGGTGAGGGGGTGGGGGAGGGTTTTTGAGTATGTGTGAAGTGTGTGTGATTAAGGGAATGAATGAGTATTTAAATGTTTGTGAATGAGTGTGAGTGTGTGTGTGATAGCATGGATGTGTAAGGGGGGTGGGGGTTGTAGCATGGCATATGGAGGCTGTAATCCCACTGCTATCATCCCCAGGTTCCAGCATGTACTGGCTGCCTTGGCTTGATAGGAGTGTGATTGCTGTTAGCAGTTTGATATATATATATATATCAAACTGCTAACAGCAATCACACTCCTATCAAGCCAAGGCAGCCAGTACATGCTGGGTTAAAAGGCATATCATGGGGCTGAGTGGCATATAGGGGGTTAAAATGCATTTCTGGACCTCCAGAAATGCATTTTAACCCCCTATATGCCACTCAGCCCCATGATATGCCTGTATACCTCCAGAAATGCTTTATACCCCCCTATATGCCACTCAGCCCCATGATATGCCTTTTAACCCCCTATATGCCAGAGTGGCATACAGGGGTATAAGGCATATCATGGGGCAGAGTGGCAAATAGGGGGGTATAAAGCATTTCTGGGGGCAGAGTGGCATAACTGGGGGGGCAGGTTGGCAAATAAAAGGAAATTTAAAAAATATATTTTTCTCAATCATAGCTTTTATTAAACATGAAAATAATTTACATTAATTAATATTTACTGGTAAAACTTTTTCCCTATAGGGTAGTCTTATATTCAGGCTTTTTGTTTTTTTCCTAAATTAATATTTTGATTTTGGGGGGTCGTCTTATAATCGGGGTCGTCTTATAATCGAGCAAATACGGTATATATATATATTTGGGCTACTGAAAGTTAGGGGAGGTGGGGGTTAATTTAGGGGCAGTTATGGTTAGTGGGTTGTTTAGGGTTAATTTAGGGGCAGTTATGTTAATAGGGTGTTTAGGGTTAATTTAGGGGCAGTTATGTTAATAGGGTGTTTAGGGTTAATTTAGGAGCAGCTGTGGTTAATGGGGTGTTTGGGGTTAATTTGAGGCAGTTGTGGTTAATGGTGTGTTTAGGGTTAATTTAGGGGATGCTGTGGTTGATGGGGTCTTTAGGGTTAATTTAGGGGATGCTGTGGTTAAGGGGGTGTTAAGGGTTAATTTAGGGGCAGTTATGGTTAATGGGGAGTTTAGGGTTAATTTAGGGGAATCTAAATCCTGGGGGCAGTGAAGTGACATATCTGGGGGTATAAGGCATATACATTATATAAGGCATATGTGGGGAGGGCAGTGTGGCATGTCTGGGGAGGACGGAGTGGTGTATCAGGGTGTATAAGGCATATCTGGGGGTAGAGAAGTGGCATGTCTGGGAGGCAGGGTGGCATGTCTGGGGAGGATGGAGTGGGGTATCAGGGGATATAAGGCGTATCAGGCACAGTGGCAGATGTGGGAGGCAGCGTGGAGTGGCAGATGTGGGAGGCAGCGTGGAGTGGCAGATGTGGGAGGCAGCGTGGCATATGTGGGAGGCATTGTGGAGTGGCAGATGTGGGAGGCAGCATGGCGTGGCATATGTGGGGAGGGCAGGGTGGCATGTCTGGGGAGGATGGAGTGGTGTTTCAGGGGGTATAAGGCGTATCAGGCACAGTGGCATGTGGGGGGTAGAGTGGAGTGGCAGATGTGGGAGGCAGCGTGGTGTGGCAGATGTGGGAGGCAGCGTGGCGTGGCAGATGTGGGAGGTGGCGTGGCAGATGTGGGAGGCAGCGTGGTGTGGTATATGTGGGAGGCAGCGTGGTGTGGCAGATGTGGGAGGCAGCGTGGAGTGGCAGATGTGGGAGGCAGCGTGGAGTGGCAGATGTGGGAGGCAGCGTGGTGTGGTATATGTGGGAGGCAGCGTGGTGTGGCAGATGTGGGAGGCAGCGTGGTGTGGCAGATGTGGGAGGCAGCGTGGAGTGGCAGATGTGGGAGGCAGCGTGGAGTGGCAGATGTGGGAGGCAGCGTGGAGTGGCAGATGTGGGAGGCAGCGTGGAGTGGCAGAGGTGGGAGGCAGCGTGGAGTGGCAGAGGTGGGAGGCAGCGTGGAGTGGCAGAGGTGGGAGGCAGCGTGGTGTGGTATATGTGGGAGGCAGCGTGGAGTGCTGTGGTAGGCAGCGTGGCATATGTGGGGGGGCAGCATGGCATGTCTGGGAGGCAGTGTAGCAAGCCTGGGCTCAAATGTGCATATATTGGGGGGCTGGTTGGGAAATAAAGACAAGAAATGTATAATCAAAGTTTTTTTATTCTGCTGTTTGTATTTAACATCATTTGTTTAGTAAATTATTTTAAATAAATGAAAAATTTACATTCATTTTTTTTATCCGATTAATCGATTAATCGAAAAAATAATCGGCCAACTAATCGATTATTAAAATAATCGTTAGTTGCAGCCCTACTAAATATACACTACTTCAGTAACACATTGGTCACCTAGTTTAAAGAAACAGAGGTAATATAGTATTGATGGATTTAAAAAGATGAACATGTTGAACCAGAAGGCATTGAATGAAAGATTATGAATTCCAAAATACCACTGACTTAGTGATGAATGAAAAACTCACCCACACACATAAAAACATCCATTTTCTTTGGTCAATATTCTAGCTACATCTTGAGAACACATCTTTAGAAAGTCTTGAACATATCTTGGTGCTACTACATCAGAGCTCTCTGTTGACTCTCTAGAGAAACATACTTTCAGGTGAGTTAATACGCCGCTTTCAACAAACTGGTTTAGCTCTTCTCTGCCAAGAAAAAATATTTTTTGAAAGTATGTCAATAATTTCATCACATACATCATATTTATAACTGCACAACTAAATTCTTGTTTCTGTAAAGTGGAGCCTTTAAGAAACTTCTATAGCCACCCCCTCATTTTAAATACTCCAACTATGATATATCACTGATCAATCTACATGCATCTCAAGAATTATTACCATTTAAAAGTTTATGAAATCCAGTATTCTATGGAAATTCATTCGACAGTGGATTAATCTCATAGAATAACAACAGCTGTTTTTTTCATTGTCCACCTGTTATCGGAGGACCAGACTACTAAAAAAAACAGTGTGTACAGAGGCAAAGAAATCCTCTAGATTCAAATGATTTAAGTTAGAACAAAGAACAAAAAGAGGCAGCAGCACCTTAGAACTAAGACACAAAAAAATAAAATAACTTGAAAAATCCTGATGTGGTATTTGAAATTACCTGAATAAATAGTCTTTGTCGCGGTGACGACAACCAAAAAATAGCCACGTTTCACCAAACTTTGACTCCTCGTTTATTTTCTTAAGCATTAATCTGAAAGTGAAAGAAAAAAAAAAATCTAAGGATCACAGAAATGTGAAACCAAGTATATTTACACTCAAAAAAATCCATGTAATATTATAGAAGAAACAAACATCATGTATGTATAGAGTCAACAAGGTCCCACTTATTCAGCTCCTTGATAAGCAATATATCCATGTACAATTATATAGGACTCACCAAAACTGGGGTACTTTGGCATAGTGGTTGGCTAAGCAATATATGGCAATATAATGTGATGGAATCCCCAATATTTATGCCTTTGCAAATAGTTTTTTTGAATGGTATTTGATGGGAATGTGTCAATTTCTTGCTCTGTAACATGTATTGACCTTTATTCTATTACCTGCATATAATTATTCATAAATTTGTAAGTTATCAGTTTGCATTGATTAATAAAGTAATGAACAAACATCATTCCATGCTTAATAATAAAATCTGAAATTAAAACAGGGACTTTCACCAACTGTTTCTCTAGAGCTATGTACAGTGGATATAAAAAGTCTGCATACCCCTGTTAAAATGTCAGGTTCTTGGGATGTTAAAGAATGAGACAAAGAAATCATTAATGTGACCTATAATGTGAACAATTCAATTGCTAAACAAGCTGAAATCTTTGAGGGGGAAAAAAATAAATAAACTCACAATAACCTGGTTATTGTGCACATCCTTAAACTAATACTTTGCTGTAATAAAATGAAAAGGTGCTTCAACAATCAGTCTTTTTGTGTCGGAAAAGTGCTCCAAATCTGTCAGATTCTGAGGACATCTCCTGTGCACAGCACTCTTCAGATCACCCCACAGATGTTCAATTGGATGCCCAGTGGCATCTCCAGCTTTCATATTTAGGGTTGGGGGGGCAGCTTCTGAAGTAAAGACCTTGATTCAAATATGATTTAAAAATAGCCGCTGAACTGGCAGTTATTTTTCATTCTTTAATATTAGACCCTGCTGCCAATATATATTAATATTAGACCATGTTGCCAATATATTTAATAGTGAAAAAACTGGACCCTACCCAAGCATTTCCTTGGGCCCCGCTCCACACTCCCTAGCATGCAATCACTTGCTCCGCTACCACACCAAAAAAAAAAAAATTGCCACACTGACTGCACATTAGAGGAAGACTGTGAGAGTCAGTACAGTCTTCCCTCCATCTGACCGCACCGTGACATTGAGAGGTCCTCTCAAACACCTGGTGTTTCCAGAAACAAAGAGAACGGTTTTTGACTATTATCCTGGCTGAGTTTTCTGCTTTCTTCATATTCATGATTGAGGGCGATACATTTGTATCCAGCGAATACCTACTCCTCTGTTTCCCCTGTCTCTCTCATTGAGAGCTTTTTGAATATTTATTGTTGTTACCTACAGAGTGGAGTTCACATTTATAAGCAGCTCTGGTGATCCATTACCATATTATTATTATGGATTTGATAGGTGGAGGTAAATTGGAATGGCACAATGTCTGATACTCTGCATGACAACCTGCTAGGAAGATTTTCGTATTCCTGACCCAGTGCACACATATTCCCTATGACTGGCGGCATGGTCACAGGCAGGTTTTGGTTAAAAAAAAACTACAAAGGAAAAAGGGCAAAAAAACTATGTTCAACTATTATTACATAGATTTTAATAGAAAATTACTCAGCACGTTTAGCTTTCATAGTACTTGCCTGTGTTGCAGAAAGGCAATAAATGGTGCAATTCCTGTTCCCGGCCCCACCATCACAACAGGGGCTGATGTTTCGGTTGGCAACTGGAAGGACATGGATGGTCGAGAAAAAATGGATATCTAAAACACATAATAAACAAAATGTTATCTCAAACATAAGTCATGCACATGTACTTTACTACAGTTCACATTTATTTTAGCTACTGACTGATTGCTTTGTCGGATTTTTAGGTTTTATTTTTAGGCTTGTTTTTAAATAAGGTAGTACTCGTAGGGCGCGGAAGTGTCATGTTTTTGAAAAGCAGACAGCATACTACAATTCAATTTAGTTTTTGGACACTTGTCATGCACCTATTTTTACACTTATCTCATTAAAGTTACTGCTTCAGTGTCGCCTACAATGTTTGTTTGTTTGTTTTGTTATTATGTACAATTGTTGAGAAACCTCCCAAAACCTGGTATCTCCAAATTACACAAATAATCCACATGTATAGGTGAATCTGTTTAGAGCTGTCACTGTGATCTTGTAACACATTATGGATAATATGGACATGTTTGAGGTCAGTGTACTTAAGGGCCACTAGTTTATTTTGCTACTAGGCCGCTGCACTACTGTCCCCTTTAGCCTATTCTAGTCTTCTTTAGTCTTTTCTAGGGATGCACCAACATAATCGGTGGCCCCGAAAAGGGCATTATCAGCAAAATGTCGAAATAAAGAAAAAGCTTGCAAAAATAATCATCCGCAGCAGGCAGGCTGCATACCTGTGTGTTGGTCGCACAATTTGCTAGCAGCGTCTCTCGTACCGGTCAGGAAAAGCAGGAACTAAGCGGAGTCATGTGAATGCACATCACATGGCTCTGCTCCCTTCCTTCTACCCCTTGGGGGCGGGACAAGAGAAGTTACTCGCACAGAGTGAGAACAACACAGAGGGAAGCAGCACAGCCTTTGCAGAAGCGTGCCAGTGAGAGATCTGCAGTTCAGGTAATGGGGTGGGTGCATGAGCAAGTATGCGTGATTAAGGGAATGAATATTTGTGAAGGAGTGTGTGTGTTTGATAGCATGGATGTGTAAGTGTCTGGGGGGGGGTGGCTAGGGAGCCTGTAATCACACTCCTATCATGTGTTGGCTCGAATGTAGGCCGCACTTTCCCCCACTTTAAGTCTTTAAAGTGGGGGTGCGGCCTATATTCGGGGTCTTCCAAGGGGGGGGTGCCGGCACGGGAGGTTGTCTAAGCGCATCGTGCGGACAGTCACCGGCTGCGGCGATGCGGGTAAACAGCCTCCCCAAGACTTACCAGAGCAGACTCCCGGGTGTCTTGCGGGGCCAGCGGGGGACATCTACGCAATACGCGTATACAACTTCCGGTTGTATACGCGTATTGCGTAGATGCCCCCCGCCGGCCCCGCAAGACACCCCGGAGTCTCCTCTGGTAAGTCGGGGGGGGGGGCAGAGTGGCAGCATATCTCGGGGGGGGGGAGGAGGAGGACAGTGGCAGCATATCTCAGGGGGGGAGGAGGAGGACAGTGGCAGCATATCTCGGGGGGGAGGAGGAGGACAGTGGCAGCATATCTCGGGGGCAGGAGGACAGTGGCAGCATATCTCGGGGGGGGGCAGTGAGGAAGTTTGGTGATTTTTCTTTAAAAAAAAGCACCAAACTTTTAGGGTGCGACCTATATACGGGGGCGGCCTATATCCGAGCCAATACGGTATATATATATATATATATATATATATATATATATCTATATTTACACACACTGGTTGCCTGGGCATGGTAGGAGTCCGATTGTTGTTTATATAAATTAACAACAAACACACTCCTATCATGCCCAGGCAACCAGTACATGCTACAATGCTTATATATATGCTTATATATTATTTTATATTATATACACACACACAGTTAACACTAACGTTATTGCTTTTTCTTGTCCAATTTTGGTGTATTACTTTTTATTAAAAGTGTGTTTTTTTTGTTTTTGTTTTTTTAAAGGGGGGGCATTTTCGGATTTGGTTTCGGTATTGGCCAAGTGAATCCTGAATTTTCGGTTTCGGGCCAGAATTTTCATTTTGGTGCATCCCTAGCCTCACGGACCAAAACCTCAAACACCTAAAGGCAAACAAACTGATGCTGGAAAAATAATTGCAGATTCTCCTTATTAAGCAAAGGGAAGATCATATACAACACCATTGTGTATTATCTTTAACCCTTCATTTTCTGCGTGCCTACCTTGCCCTATTCTATGTGCTGCTGAACATTGAAATACAGTATGTAGTGTGCTCTGTATATTAAAAAAAAAAAAAAAGACAAAGCTATGCATGTGGGGTATTTCTGCAATCTAGAGATGCAGCTGAATCCATTGTGGTGGGTTTTTCTGCAATTTCACGTAATCTGTGCAAACAATCTTAAATATGGAAAGTTTATTAAAAAAAAAAAAATCATAGGACCCCTAGCCAAACCTGTCGTTTGGCCCCATACATACAGTTGAAGGAAATACGTGAACCCTTTGCAATTACGTAAATATTGGTTATTAGAACTATAGACGAACGCAGTCTACTTAAATTATTAAAACATAATCATAAGATTTCATGTCTTTTAATTAACACACTACGTAAACATGGACAGTGCAGGGTTCATATTTACCAAGGTACTTTAAAACAAACTGTAACTACAAATGTTGCATTCATATGCATAATTAAAGATTGGGGTTGAGGAATATAGAAGCCCCGGTGGAAGTACCGGTCAGCAGGCGCGGAACGTGTCTACGTGCATCGTGCAGACGTTCACTGGCTGCCAGAGCGTAGCGCTGAATGAGACCTGGATCCACCTCTCTGGCAGCCAGCGACGCGCACAGACAACCTCCACTGCTACCCGACACTTCCGCCGGGGCTTCTATGACAGAGCACCAGCCTGACCTTTCGGTGCTCAGTCATAGAAGCCCCGGCGGAAGTGTTGGATAGCAGTGGAGGTTTCTGCACGCATCGCAAGGGGGGGGGGCGGATTGGCAAATAGGGGGAATAAGGCATATCAGGGAAGCAGAGTGGCATACAGGGTGGTATAAGGCATATCTGGGGGCAGAGTGGCATATAGGGGGTATAAGGCATTTCTGGGGCAGAGTAGCAAGCCATGGGGCAGATGTGCATAACTAGGGGGCAGGTTGGCAAAGAAAAGGAAACAAAAAATGCACTTTTCTTAAATATGAAAAGAGATTACATGTGAATTAATATTTACTAATAAAACTTTTTTCTTATAGGGTAGTCTTATACTCGGGGTTTCTTTTTTTCTAAATTATTCAAATTTGGGGAGGGTGTCTTTTAATCGAGCAACAACCATATATAAATTGGTTAAAAATTGATTCATATTAATGGTCATCTCTTGAACAGTCTTAAGCAGGAATTGTAAACAATATATTGAAAACACTGAGATCACAAAAAGCCCTTTGCACAGTAAATATGATGTTTTTAAAAAAAATGTATTCTCTTACCTGTGGAACAAAGCCCCCTTGATCGGACTTGTTATGATCGACTGCTGGCATCTCCTCACGTTTTGCATTGTTAAATGGACTAAGTTCAGAGAGCCAACCAGTGCACACACCTTTCCTTGACACAGTTCTTTCCAAGCAAGATGGTAATTCAACTACGTTAAAAACAAAACGAAGCTTTCCAGGGTAAAATAAGTTGGAGCTGCAACGAAGAAGTAAAGTGGTCACATTTATCACATGGCAGTTACTATTTATTAATCTTATTATACTTTATTTATAAAGCGCTGACAGATTCCACAGCGCTGTACAAAGAAAACTACTCACATACTATGTATGTATACTGTAAAAACAAAAAGCAGCAGTTAACCCTAATGATTTTTAGTGCATCTGTTGTATCTTTAAAAAAAAAAAAACGTCTATCATTATTAACAGAGGATACTAAGGAATAATATAAAAAAAACTTTTTTTTTTTTTTTATAAGGGGACACAAAAACAGATCGCGTGCTTTGCTAATTTGGTAACAAATCTATTGAATTTAATTGAATTTATTGCTATTTCCTTATTGCAAATGCAATGATTGAGCAGAACCCTCCCCTATATACAATTACTGCCAGTCACCTCCAGCGCTGGCTTAGCGAACACTGCAAGCAGTTGTCTGTCCAAACACACAGCTGCAGTTTCAACATCAGGTAAGTGTGTTTTACTTTTTAATTTTTTGGTTTATGAAGACTGCATATTAAAAAGTACTTTAATATGCAACCTTGTTCAATGGGGATATGAGAAACATTAAAAACTGAGAAACTGTCCCTTGAACAAACTGACTAAATCACAGAAAATGTAGGTATTTTCTCAATTCTACTGGGTAAAAGACAGTATTCGAAATACTTAATTATATTTCCTGTGTTTTAAACAAATACATCAAAACAATATATCTTACTGTCAATAAAATATATTAAAAGTATTAGTGCATCATATAGCCTGTAGTTATTAGAACAGGAATGCCTCTCAGTACTTTAGAGGCAAAATCTTTGTTGGTAACATTTGAGAGGGAGTTTATGGTATTCTCCAGGAATCATAAAACCTGTATTTTCTTTGCAGCATTATTTAAAATCGAAAAATAGAGCAATGAATATAAATGTGTTATTACCTGGCAGCCGAATACGGTCTGGCTTGTAATTTAGGAAGGTACTCTAAAGAGAGAGAAAAAATAAAACAAAAATAGCATACATCTGTAGCAAAAGTGTTGGCCAGTACAAATGTACTTTAAAAAAAAAAAATACATGGAAAATGTATTCTATCAGTTTTACATGCAAGGGGGGACTGCTATACTAATGCAAAAAAAGAAAGAAAATTACCTAGGAATTTAGGCAGCTAAGCCATCAAGATGTACAGATTCAAAAGCATGCAGTATACATGTTTCTCCTTAATAGCTGGTGAGGGACAGACGGTCAGCAAAAGCCTCCTGACCCCCATGAGTGTTTGGCTAGTTTGAAGTTCCCAAAATTTCCAACTAAACCTTCAATCTAGCAGTCCTGGTTATTGTACAACTGCACCCCCTGCTTTTTCTCTCTGTTGTATTTAAAAACTGGTAAGTTTCTTAAAGAAACAGCATCTCACATTACAGCCTTTGCAATTGCTGGATCACCCTTTGCATTATGTCAAAGATAAGAAACTATCCATTGGTCAGGAGGAGGGCCATTTGTAGAAAAAGACCTGAGGTTGTTAAGTGGACAAACATGGGTACCACTATGTTTTCCCTTCTAGCAGATGGAAACCGAAGAGATACTGCAGAGGGAGCAGCCAGCGCTGGGGTAGAAAGAACTCGGCCCTCACTACAGAATTCCATCCCCATGCAAGGTTCTCTTACACTGACAAAACACAAATAAGTGGTAGAAAGTGATACAGTCATAGAAAGACCACTATTTTCACCCATAAATTCATCTTTAAACCCAACCATTTTTTTGTGTTTAGTTGTATTGTACTGGGGTTATCACTACTTGCCTATTAATACACTCAATGGTGGTCTGCAACTTGGAAAAGCAGTTAGAAGGTCTAAAAGGCTGATTGCCTGGTCTCTTATAAACTGGTTATAATCTGAACTGCCTTGTTTACTACATAGTTCCTGCAGTCTGCGCTTCTCAGCCACATTTGTAGTATGCTCTACCAAAGCACGTAAGAAAGCCTGCGAAAACAAACAAAACAAAATATAAATGTACAGGAAAATTAGCATTAAGAAAAAAAAAACATATTTAATACATCTTTGCAAATAAAAAGGTTCTCTCTACAACCTTTCTAGAGTAACCTATAAGCAGGGCCGGCCCTATAATGGGGCAGACTGGGGCAATTGCCCCAGGCGGCACTTTAGAAGGGGCGGCACTTTGCCGCCCCAAGCGCTTTTTTTTTTTTTTGAAGCGGAGGAGAGAGAGAGAGAGAGAGGGGGGCACCGAGTGGTTTTCGCTTACCCGCTCGGCGCCCCTCTCTCTCTCTCTCTCCTCTGCAGCGAGTCTCCCTGTTCGGTCCCGGTGCCGGCTTGTAATGCAGAGCGCCGGAAGTGACGTCAATTTCCGGCGCTCAGCATTACAAGCCGGCACCGTGGCAGAGCAGGGAGACTCGCCGCAGGACTGTTTAAAGGTAAGTACCGGGGGGGGGTCGTAGGTTATGGTGTCGGCGAAGTTTAAAATCCCCCCCCCCGGCGTCGTCGTTTTAAACTTCGCCCCAGGCGGCGTTAAGTCTTCAGCCGGCCCTACCTATAAGGTTTATATTTCTATAAAACACATAATTGTAGCTTTGTTATTTAACACTGTAAGGAAATATGAGTGTAAATGCAGTATAAATTATTTTACCAGAAAAGGATAGTATTTACTATAAACAACTTGTGTCTCTCTGTATAATAACAACACATGAAAGGCTTCAGAATTGTCGGTCACAATGGATGGGGCTGAAGGCGATATCACAATCATAGTGCCGTTATTGCATATGACTGACAATTTCCAGGGTGAGATGTCCAGCATGCGACACAGCGGCTCCTGTCAGAGTGCTCCATGCAGAAAAGATGGTTGAGGTGCAGAAGCAAATTAGGACTTGTGTGTGACAGTAAAGTACGGCGGAAGGGATGTACACTGGAGCACCAGAAACACAAACCCGCTGCCTGACAAGTGACTGACAGCTCACAGCTTTACTGAGACATGTATGGGAATTCCTGGGGTTCGGTGCTCTTAAGGGAGTGGGGAAGATTCCGCTGGCACAGTTGCCAGACCATGGAAAAAACTGCCCTGGAAAAGTTCAAGCTGTTTTGAGGGTAAGAAAAGGTAATAACTAAATAGTGTTTTTGAGGGTTAAAAGCAGCAATTACAGCAACCTTAAGAGGGCTCAAGAAAGCCTTCCAATCTCAGAATGATTAGTTAAAAAAAAAAAAAAAACAGTAATTTTACTCACCGTAAATTCTCTTTTCCCAAGTATAGTGGCAGTACCAGAGGGTTTGCTCTTTCGCCGGGACAAACACTAAAAAGAAAACGAAGGGTTAAACTCCGCCCCCCCCTTACCCTATAACCGCCCGTAGCGGCATGGAGAATCAGTTAACTAACAAGAGGACCAAAGGATGGAAAACAATTATCTGTATTAATACCAAATTGGGAGGGAGATCCGTACTGCCACTATACTTGGGAAAAGAGAATTTACGGTGAGTAAAATTACTGTTTTTCCCGGCGTATAGTGGCAGTACCAGAGGGATGTAGCAAGATCCCCCTCAAAAAAAAGGGGAGGGAGTTAGAGCTTGACTGCGTGAAGGACCTGACGTCCAAACTCAGCCGCTGAAGCAGAGGAAATGTCCAGTCTATAATGTTTGATAAAAGTATTCCATGAGGACCACGTTGCTGCTTTACAAATGTCCTCCGGAGAGACTGAAGACCTGGAAGCCCAGGAGACTGAGACGGCTCTCGTAGAGTGAGCCGTAATTTGAGGAGGAACTGTGGCCCCACAGGAGTCGTATGCCAGACGGATTGTATCTGTGAGCCATCTAGATAACGTAGATTTTGACACTGCTTGCCCTGCAGATCTTCCCTGGAATTGTAGAAACAGGTGGTCAGAGGAACGAAAAGAAGAGGTACGTTCCAAATATATGGTAAGAGCTCTTTTAACATCCAACGAGTGCCATTCATTTTCTTCTGGTGTCGTAGGATCCGGATAAAAAGTAGGCAGGATAATAGGCTGGTTAATATTGACCTGGGATAATACTTTAGGCAGAAATGACGGTCTCGGATACATGACCACTTTATCTTGATGAAAAACTAGAAATTCCTTAGAGGCTGAGAGCGCCTGGAGTTCCCCAATGCGCCGTGCCGACGTGATAGCCACTAAAAACGCTGTCTTTAGGGAGAGTAATTTTAGTGACACTTCCTGGAGAGGTTCAAACGGGGATAAACACAGAGCTTTGAGAACCATGGTAAGATCCCAGGGTGGAAAAAATGATTTAACCGGAGGTCTTTTAATAGTGATGGCCTTAAAAAATCTCCGAATTAAGCGATCTGACGCCAGATCGAGTAGCAGGAAATGACTGAGAGCCGACACTTGACCTTTAAGGGTAGAGACTTTGAGGCCTGCTGTAAATCCCATATGCAAGAAGCGCAAAATGACCGGAACGGACGGAGGAGAAGACTGCAGATCTAGAGACTGACACCATTCCAAAAATTTTCTCCATGTTCTCAGATAAATTCTTGATGTAGACCGTCTTACTGAATTCAAGAGGAGATCAGTCATAATAGGTTCTATCCCTTGATTTTTAAGGATTAGCCTTGCAGCAGCCAGGCCGTCAGTCTGTACATTCGAAGGATGTGAAGGGGAATTCCTTTCGTTTCCAAAACTACTGAGGACAACGGAAGCTCCCAAGAAGCTACTGCTAGCTGGCACAGGTCCGAAAACCAGCTCCGATTCGGCCAAAACGGGAGAACTGCTAGTACTCTTGCCTTGTCCATCTTGACTTTGAGCAAGACTCGGGGAATCATCGCCACTGGAGGAAAGATGTAGGCTAGCCTGAATTGCCACTTGATCCCCAATCCATCCAGAAAGGGCGGGTAATCCATACTGTACAGGGAAGCAAAAAGAGGGACCTTTCGGTTCAGTCGTGTTGCCATAAGATCCACTTCCGGCAAGCCCACTAATGCCAACAAATTTTTGAAATATAGTCGGATGAAGGGACCATTCTGCTTGAGAGCATCTGTTTCTGCTGAGGTCGTCTGCTAGGGCATTGTACTGCCCTCTGATGTGAACCGCTGAGATAGCTTCCAGATGCTTTTGTGCCCATCGCATGATGTCGGTGCATAACGATTGAAGACTGGCTACTCTCGTACCCCCTTGTCTGTTTATATAAGCCACTGTTGTGGCGTTGTCTGATTGAATCTTTACTGATCTGCCTACTATCCATGGCTTGAAGGAGACTAGGGCCCTGAAGACAGCCTGTAGTTCCCGGAAGTTTGAAGATTGACGAGCTTCCTGCGTTGACCACTCTCCTTGTGCCGAGTGAGATTGGAAATGAGCTCCCCAACCAGTCTGGGATGCATCTGTGGTAACTATCAGCCACTGTTTGGGCTGGAATGACAGGCCGCTTGTCAAATTTTTCTTGATCTTCCACCACTCTAGTTGCTGCAACACTTCTTGAGATATCAAAATCTCTTTGTCCAGGTCCTCGTCTTTTCTGGACCAGTGGGACAGGATGTGCCATTGAAGAGGCCTCATTCTTGCCTGCGCCCAGGCTACTGCCGGTATGGTGGAAGTCATAAGTCCCAAAATGCTCATAACCTTTCTGATGGAGCATATGGGATATGCCTGGAGATCCGTGACTTTTAGCCGAATGTGTGTGGCTTTGTCTTTCGGAAGAACAAGACGAAGAGAGTTTGAGTTTACATGAAAACCCAGAAACTTGATCTCTGTTGTTGGAATTAAGTTTGATTTGGCCACATTCAGGAGCCAACCATGGTTTTTTAGCAGATTGATTGTCACTTGAAGATCTATTAAAAGTTGTGCAGCTGATGAGGCTTTTATCAACCAGTCGTCCAGGTAAGGGACCACCGATATCCCCTGTAATCTTAATTCCGCCGCCAAAGGGGTGAGAATCTTGGTAAAGACTCTTGGCGCAGTGGAAAGGCCGAAGGGTAGTGCTTTGAATTGAAAGTGGAGGAGACCTCGGCTTGTGTTCACTGCAAATCTTAAAAATCTTTTTGACTTTACGGCTATAGGCACATGAAGGTAAGCATCCTGAAGGTCTAGGGAGGCCATATAATCCCCTCTCTGAATCAGCTGGGTAACTGAAGAGATGGTCTCCATACGAAAGTGTTGGTAAGGAATGTGTTGGTTGACAAACTTCAAATCCAATACTGGACGAAAGGTGCCACCTGGTTTCGGGACTAGGAACAACCGGGAATAAACCCCCTGAAAAAACTGAGACTTTGGAACCTTTTCTATAACTCCCTGACTGAGGAGTTTTGACGCTGCCATAATCAATGCCGTGTTCTTGGTTACTGACCGGTAAGAGGAGACTAGAAAAACATTGTGAGGAGGTCTGCAAAACATTATGGTGTAGCCTTCTGAAATGATCCGACGGATCCAAGGGTTGCTGGTAGTCTGGAACCACGTATCCCGAAACATCCGAAGGCGTCCTCCCACTTTGTCAGAACCGTCTTGCCCTATCTTGTCTGGCTCCTTTAGGGCGAAATCTGGTGTCTTTATTTTGCTTCCGAAAGGAAGACTTCTCCGATGGTCTGGAATATCTCTGTTTATTAAAGGGATACCTGCGGTTCCATTTGGGCTTAATATCTTGAGGCAGTGCCTTCTTGGTGTCTGACATTTGTCTCAACAGCTCTTCAAGAGGAGACCCAAAAAGCTTTTTTCTTTCAAACGGTAAATCACACAATGAAGATTTAGATGCCGAATCAGCGTTCCAGGATCTAAGCCAGACAGCTCTCCTGGCAACTGTAGACAGACCCATATTACGGGCGGATAGCTTGACTAATTCTTCTACCGTATCAATCAAAAAATCATTAGAGAGTTTCAAATTTTTAAGGAGTTGAGAAAGATCCTTATCTGCATCCTCCAGAACGTGGTTTTCTAATTTCTGGAGCCATAAGCCTTGAGCTCTCGCTACTGCTGCTCCAGCTGATGCTGCTTTACTTTGAAGTCCTGCTGCTTGGAAGATTCTTCTATTAGCAGTCTCTGCTCTCTTGTCCATAGCGTCTTTTAGGCCAGAAACTTCTCCAATTGGCAATGTAGTCTTTTTTGATAGCTGCGCGACCTGGACATCAACTTTAGGAAGCTCTTCCCATATGCTGTCATCCTGAAGCTTAAACAGTTGTTTGAAGTGCTTAGAAACAAAAGCTCGCTTACTAGGATGCTTCCATTCACGCTGTACAAACTCCATAAGATGAGGCAAAACAGGAAAACCCTTTTTCTTAGTGTCTGGATTCAGTAAAACATGATTTACTTCTTTAATGAATTTTCCCAGCTCTTGAGGGGGAAAACCGGATTCTGATTCAGATTCTTCCGAACTGGATACATCCCTGGATGAACGTGAACATTCCCCAGATGACAATTCCGAAGTAGATGGACTATCTCTCCTGCGTTTCTTACTTGGCTTGTCATATACTGTTGGCTTGGCCGCCTCCTTAAATGCTTGGAATGTTTGGGACAAATTATCCTGGAACCAGGATAGAAAAGACTGCATATCCTTTTGTTTTTCTTTAGCCAGGATATCTGCTAAACACTGCTGACACGTCTTCCTCTTGTAGCCGTCTGGGAGAGGAGTATTACATTCAAGGCACGCCAAATGTTTAGACTTACATGAAGCCTTTTTAGGAGGAGCAGAAGGCATTTTGTCCTTCTCTGGAGATGAAGGGGTTAACATAATCTTTGGTGTATCAAAAGCAAGATCACCAAAAAAACCGTGTGGGGGTCAAACAACACGGCCAAAACCTGTCCTGACACACACTCTTGTGGTCAGACCGGTTTGCACAGCTTTTATAGGCAGCCAAAATTTGAATTTGGCGCCAAATCCGGATGATCCGAACCGCGCATGCGTTGTAGCACGGCCGGATCATCAGTGGAACGCATAGCCACCCGGGCGTGCGTTCCACTGAACTGCGCATGCTCCTCCTCCTGGCGTTTGTAAAACCTCCGCTACAGAACCCGTCTGTAACGCGGAGTAGCTGAGCGGCAGCCGAGCTCCCACCCGGGGAGCGAACGGACTGCCCGACCCCCTTGGCCGGCACAACCCGTGTGCCGGTTGAAATCTTCAACCGGAGAAGCCGGAGCCAAGTGTTCGTCCCTGCGGGACAAAAAAGAACTGATTCTCCATGCCGCTACGGGCGGTTATAGGGTAAGGGGGGGGCGGAGTTTAACCCTTCGTTTTCTTTTTAGTGTTTGTCCCGGCGAAAGAGCAAACCCTCTGGTACTGCCACTATACGCCGGGAAAAAATGATTGCAGACTCTGGATCTAATACATTTTGGAAAATGTAGTTATGTCTGTTCGTGTTTTTCAGGAGAGATATTTTGGTTATGTAATTTAAATCAGGGGCATATATGCTAGTTAATATAGAAGTTAAAAACCTAATTGAAAAGGCAGCACAAAGGAAGTTATAAAGAGAAGTAGAAGAATAGGAACGCTCCATAAACTGCCTCATTGACCTCTCATTGACCTCTCCATAGGAGAAGAGTACAGCTTGCCCATGAGCAGCCGCATGCATGGCACATGCAGAGGGGAAAGTAGAGCCTGTCCATGGGCTCCCGAGGTAACGCCTTCCCTACTTATTGCATGCCCTTGCCTGTAACAGGCAAAACTAAAGGCTGTAGAAAATGAATTTGCAAGGTGTTTCATCAATGTGCTCAAATAACCACTTGACTTCTTAGCAAACACATCTGCTTAACACATTGCTGAACATTCAAGAGTTGCAAGTTAATGTGGTCTGCTTTCCATTCAATACTAAAGGAAAAATGCCTCCTACTACCGTAGTAATAATGCAAATTATTTTCTGTAAAGGTTTCTGAAAACATCATCCTTCAGTTGTACAACACTGACATCTAGTGGTCAAAACAGAATCTCAAACAATGAAGAACTATATACCATTCTTTGGGATCTGTAGGAGAGTGAAACCCGTTGTAGAGGTTATTACCGTAAAGGAATTTAAACATGCATGGGACAGGCCAGGGGTCGACAAATTTGGTTTGTATCTAGGAGCCAGTTTTTTTTTTCTTTTCTAATCATGTTTTTATTTTCCTGGCGCCTGGGGTTTGTCAAACCTTGCCATACACTAACACACACACTAACACGCTACGCTAATGTAAACACATGCTAATGCCATACACCAATACACACACTGTAACACTATATGCTGACATACAGTATAGCATTAGCATGAGTGTGTAACATAAACACAATACATGCTAGCACCACATTATACACATATAAAATTACACACATACAAACTAACTCTACATTACAGACACAATCACAGACTGACTCAAGCACTAGTTATATACATACACAATATATATATATATTTATACACACACACACACCGACTCTGACACTACAGTATACACATGTACACACTGACTCCATCACCATACATACATACACACAGACACACACCGACTCTGACACTACAGTACACACACACTCACATATACTACTCCCACCAGCCCTCCCTCTCTAACCTTGTGGAGACCAGCCATACCTTCTTCTGCCATTGTGAATCCGGCACCCTATGCTTTCCTGTGGGGTCAAAGTAAGGCGAGCGCTTTGCATTACCGGTACCCGCTACATCACTCCCTCACAGGAAAGCATGGGGGTCGGTTTCATGATGGCAACTCCGCAAAACCCTGGGGTTTGTAGGGCCCTGGGATAGGCATATGGCTATAATGAAGCTAAAACAAGACCAAGAACCGATAATGATTAAAGGTAAGCATTCACAACGTGCAGACTACATAGGTTGAATGGTACTTATTTCCTGTCAATGTTTATATTGTCTTTTTGTAAAATAATCTGTCCACAACACTGATTGCTCTGTAATCAGGTAGATAGTGAACCTAACACTCTGTTTTAGGAAACTATACATTTTCTTGCAGACTTTTCTCCTTTTAAAAATGGGTCTCCATATTTTACTATGATTTTTAGAAAAACATGCAAAAACTAATAGGCAGGGTGTTTACCTTCTTAGGAATAGTTCTTATTTCAAGGCACCAAGTTAATAAAAATTGCAAAGAACATTTCTCAGGAATATAACTGGGCAACGAGGCTCCTATGGACAAAAAAAATATATTAATGATAAAGTCCAATATATATAAAAACCATGCACTATAAAGCTATAATTTTAAATTAAAAGTATACAATTTGTATTTTAAAACACAAAAAAGAAGTCCTGTTGTCTGGGCATTTGATCCAAACATGAATTCCTGATTTAGTACGGGCACTGATGATAATTTTAATGAAAAAAAATAAGCATATTGGAATTTACGCAAAGGTCACATCAAAGTTCTTTATTAGTTTCCCTTTATTAGTGCCAACCCTTTCCCAGCATTCCAATACAAGGACAGTTGTTTTGACTGCCTTAGCAAATTTGGGACGGATAATAGCAATGGGAAGGATCCTTAACTCAGGGTTCTAGTTAAGAAACTAAATGTTGATGTGCTCAGAAGTTATGTTGTTTCAACATGTATTAAAATAGTTAAGGAGTTCAAAATGCTTCTACAATACATTTCTTTACACATTACTAGTATGCTGCTTTGCCCTCCAAACTGGCTGTGCATTTTCCATCTTTCTGTTACCTTTTTGTTAAAAATTTATTTAGGAAGGGTCATATCTGGGATAAAACCATAACAAAATCCATTCCCACATACAGAGGATAAAGCAACGGAACATACCCTTCTTTTTTGTGTTGGATTTAACGCCTATAGAGACTTGAAAGTCCTTCTTTGCCAAGAGTCCAAGCCTCTGAAGCAGTTCTTCGACTTCTGATGGAGGATTGGGACAAACTACGCAAAACGAATCTCCTGGCTGCCACTCAATGTCCGTGTTCTGAAATGACAAGGTCACCAAAAGAGCTATTTGGTTCATCTTAGCAACATTCACTTGCACCATTTTTCAGCATGCAATTTTAAAGGGGGGGTCTCCCCACAGAATTTTTTTTACTTCAGCATAAAACACCACACTAAGCGTATTCTTTATGGCAACGCTAATGTAGTCCTTCACAGACTTTCTTAATTACCCAGTCAGACACACTTACTTAAGACTGAGCCTTCTATTGCTTACTATGGGCAATATGTTAAGTACATTAAGCCAACTATAAAATCCCAAATATGTAGCTGTGACAGTATTCAAAAATGGTTTAAAAAGAGATACAATACTTCTAGAACTTAGTTTTATTGTGATACTAGGAATTCAAAAATAATGGGAGTTCTCCGTTAAGGTGATTTACAATGGAGGGAAGAGTTGATATGAGTTTACAGGCGAGTTGTAGTTTGACCTCGCTATACATTACAAAGATCCAACTCGAGAGAGTTTCTGCCGCAAGGAGAGCTTTGCTGGCTCTGCATAACGCATAGTTAAATCAGTGTGATTCCTTAGAAATCTCCTTACCGAATGGACTATGAATTCTATAGCGCCAGCTCTGTCTTTATTTCTGGAAATACTTTTTTGCACAGGGTTAACAAGGAAAAACACAGCAAACAAAAAAATTATCTACATACTGAAACGTCAAGCTCCAGCATCCAGGTTGCTTTCACTGCATCTGCAGAGGTAAGTTTCTCTGCTAGACTTATCGGGACTTTAAAAACATTATTTTCTGGATAAAGCACAGAGGGATCCATATCCTAAAAACATAGTTAAAGACAATTAGTTATACACACTGTAATCAACAACTGAATAAATAATGCATTTCTGCTCAAAAAGGCAAAATGAATGTAATGAGATTTTCAAGATCCACATCTGGTTTAAAATATGATTTCCCCCTAAAACCTCATAGGTTAAACAAAACATGCTTGGTGCTTGCTACACTGGGATTTTTTTTTATTTATTTTTTTATCATCTACTTCTCTAGACAATATACACAAAATAAAAAATAAAAATAAAAATAGATCTGAAAAGTAAATTCATTTCACCACTAACTAAATTAATGCAGGCTTTGTAGCACAGACAATAATACGCAAAGTAATATACCGAATATCTTCTTCAGACTTCTACTTAAAGAATTGGACTTCGTTTGTTTTACGTGCTATACCTAAAGTGAAACACATATTTGAATTACATTTACGTTTGCATGTGCTTACCAGTCCTTTGCAGTCTGGAATAAGAACATCCAAGAATGGAGGAGAGAGAGCGGGCACATTAAGGCTACACTGAGACAGAGGAGGAACTGAGTGGACAAGAGAAGGCTCAGCGGCGTTTAGAGCCTCTAACTGGATATCTTTATCTGATGAACCATTTGAAGAAAAAGCTGCTTCTAGGTGGATTGCCTGTATTTGCAAGTCCAAATCTTCTGGTACTTCAGATGTCCTGTGGTTAATATTGTTAACATTATTATGATCACCGGTACCGGCATCCATATCTTGATTTTCTGTCCTTAAAGCGAGTTCGTTCTTTAGCGCAGTCCACAGGCCTTCAATCCAAGGATCTACAACAAGCTCCAACCTGCAATCAACATTACGAAAAACATGGAATTAAGGAAAGCAAAAGACGCAGGCCATAACAGTTAGTTCTGTCAGTACTACTGTATTTGCCCATGTATAAGATGCACCTTTTTTAGAAATATTTGGGGTCCAAAAACTGGGTGCATCTTATACAGTGGTGGTAGATTTTTTTTTTTTATTCTTACCGGAAAGGGGACCTGCTGCTTAGCTCTGTGTTGCTCAGCAGCGTCTCTTGGTACAATAACTTTATGCAATACATATATATATATTTTTTAATTTAGGGCCCCAAAATTAAGGTGTGTCTTATACTTGGGGAAATATGGTGCTTTCCCATGGTGTCTTTTCTTTTTTAGATCACACAATATAAACAAACATAAATGTTCATGATGTAGTTTTTTTAAATAAACAAAAAAATTGTGACACACTTGTGCAATCATTGTGATGGGTTAATCATTAACATCTTAAAACAGTGGTCAGGAAACTATGGTGTTTATTAACTACAGGGAGAGTAGTGTGTTCAACTCCTCTCTCCTCAACTCCCTCTCGTTAGGAAAAGAGACCACATAGGCAAAATCACCAGCAAAGAGTTATACACACTAAGGAAACTTTTTCAGTTAATTAAAAAAAAAGTAAATTATTTCTGGAAAAAATAAAAAAAAATAAAAATAAAATAAAATCGAATATAAAACCATTTTTAAATGTACTAACAATATCTGACTTTTTGTATATAAAAAAGCAAATACGTCTTATGGCTTAACAGATGTAATCCGTGAACATGATAGCGTAAAAGGTGGAATTTGAAGGCAATCTCTGCCTCCATGAGCACATGACAAACCACTGTAAGAGACCTGGAAGCTAGAGCTGTATTTAAATAATTGATCTTTTAGCAGAGCGTTTTCCCTTTGTGTGTGAGTAACCATCATAAAAATTACATAGCCATACCAAAATAACAGAAAACAAAACTGATATCATTTGCAGAGGTCCATAAAACATGTGAAAAACAATTAGCTTTTATGTGTCTGAAATATACTATTGTACAGTTTAAGGCATTTATGTTGCATGATTACTAGTAATAGTAAAATTATAATATATATGATAAATAATCTTACCCTACACAATCATCTGCATAACCAGTTCCATAAAAATGCTTTGCACCCAGTTCCTGAAGTCGTTGGTCAATGATTTTTCCACCATTACAAAAATAAGTATACTCAGAGTCTCCAAGTGCTGAGAAGAAATATAAGATATTTGGGTAACCACAATTCACTTCATAAATGTATAAATGTTTATCTAAGAAATGGGAAATGTGGTCCAGATTATCAACAAGCATATGATATTTATTTTAATGAGGGGAACTCTTCCCTAGGGGAGCAGAAGGCAGTACCCTCCCATTATACCAGACCATCGCAAATTATTAAAATCAGTCAAAACTCAAAGAAGTATTTAAGTTATATTATAGACAATCAGTTTCTGCCAATTTTAGCAAGCCACTATGTCCTGCAAAGCAATAAAAAATAAAATAATAATAAAAGAAGGATCTCTCTAAAGTTGCCTATATTTGTTCAGTTTTGCTAGCTAGCTTTCTGACTATATATATGGTGTTATTTCAAAATAATTGTTATTTCTTGACATGATTGCAGTTAGTCATGCACATAAATTACAAAAGACAATGATTTATATCTCATTATTACTACTGTTTATCATCGTGACATGAGCCTGACCTGTTGAGAGAGAATAAATACACGGATTCCCTTTAATATGTGGTTTGTATTTAGGTATCATTTTCTTCTCTCATTTACTGTACACACACACAAGTTGTATATTGAGGTTTTTTTTAGCACAAGAAGGGCTTTCTTTACATTTTGATTGTATCATATAATTTACTATAAAAATAAAAAGTATAAGATATTTTCCTCATTTTTCAACAAATGTTAATGGAAACAAACTGCTAAGCAGATTCTAATAGTTGTCCTGAGTTTAGAAATACCCAATGTTCTCATGTTTTTTGCAAGTTATCGGGCATTGTTTTTTTTTGTTTTTTTTTTTATATCTGGTCATTCTGCCTCATGTCTTAGTTGGGACTTCTTTGAAGCTGGTAAGCTTAACTTACCCCATCAAACCATATATTTTTTAAACCCAGAAACCCCAGGGTATTTCAAGGCTAGTATTTTAACCCTTTCCATGACTACTAGCCTTTGTGAAACTTTGTGGTAGTTTTTTTGTGTCCACCCCCCCCACACATAGTGTAACTCAGATATGAATTTGCAGCTCCTGGTATATGTCACTGTCAAACACCCCACTATGTGTGCAGCAATTGAGTACAGTGATCCCACCCATGCATGGATTTTTGGGGTTTTTAGGGGGGTAAAAATCTGCTCAGTCTGTGCCCATGTCCTATTTTTGAAACATCTTTGAATTGCATTTATCCCATCAAATCATACATTAAAAAAAAACTAGACACTTCATGGGCTTTTAAAATGCCAGTATTTTAACTCTTTTCCCTGCAATATATAGCGCTAATTTTAATACTCTCTCATAAAAATAAACTTTTCACTGATGGCGAAAGCAGTGGGCAATTATTTTTACATGTTACCATGGATTAAGAAAACAGCCCAGCCCAGGGCTCTATTATATAGTATGTATTACACCACTTTTGACCCCAGTTTGTTTTAGGGTTTTATTCTACAGCAATATATTTAATCATTAATAAAAGTCATCGTTAATTTAAATATCCCTCATGGCATGCATAAAATAAATCTCTTGATATGACACAATTTGAATAATTTTGGTTACGTCCGCCACCACAATGGAATTGAAATGAAACAATCAACATGCCACTACAGTGCCGAATTTCAGCTTTAATTTGAGAATATTTACATCAAAGTAATTGTACAATTGACCTTAATATGAGACTCAAAGAGCTGTCAATGGAAGAAAAGCAGACAATTATTAGGCCAAAAAACTGAAAAAAACACACCAACCCATTAGAGAGCTAGCAGTACATAAAATGTATTTTTTAAATGTTAAAAGTTGTGCTAAAGTGTTACAATTGTGTTGTTACGTCATTACTATGCTAAGGAATACTGTTGTGCATTGAATACATACCTAGCAATCCATACCTCACATGAGAAAAATGATCTTCTGCCAGCTCCTTGTTTTTAATTTTTTTCATAAACTTTAAAGCATTGTCTGGTGGATCACCAGTGCCAGTTGTAGAGACAACAATAACCACAGGGCTTCTTTCTTTTTCTAAGCTGAACTAGAAATTATTTTAACAATGTTAACTATTATAGCATATTCTTTGAACATGAAAAACACACAATATATACAGAGCAATATTAATCAGCTCTACATCACTCCCCCAAAAAAGGGATAGTCCAATTGAAAGCCCTACTATACAAGAATGCATATTAAAGTACTAAGCAGCCACAGAATTTGCAGCCATACTGCAAAATCTTCTTCCCAGCATTTCTTGCCACTGATTGAGTGCTTGAAGCTGTGAATCAGTGGCCGGAAAGTGCTCTTACTAAATTCAATGGGAAGTCTAAACAGACCCCTGCATGCAGTGCTCACCAGAGCCAGCACCTCAGCAGTCTGGAGGGCAGTATATCACATGCAGGGAGATGCATTTCACCTGGGGGGGGGACAAATGCATTAGAGGAGGAGGTTCTGCAGAATAGTTGGAGCGCCTCTTTAAGGTTAGTTCCATAGGCCTACAAGTTAACAAATCATTAAGATAAGGGTACCATAATTTTATTTTATTTAGCGACTAGTGTTACTCAGCTTTTTAGCAGGTTGTATCTTGCTATTGTCAAGGTAATACAATGCTTTGTATCTCTAACCCACTATTGTATAGTTTACTCATTTGTTTACAGGCATTAGCTTGACCTATTAATACAGATGTCATGGTATCATCTCTCTTTTACTGGAGCCCAGTCTCTTTGTTTATAAATACTGTAATTGTCCTCTGGACCATTTAGGCTTTCTAATCAGCGATCTGTCCGAGGTAGTTTTAGGCAAGGGAATAAAAAATCCCTTGAACTCTGCACGAACTGTGGGTATTAATTAAGATGGTCAACGGAAATGTTATACTATTATTATGCACTCATCTATATGATATCTAAAGTGAGTGCCAGCAACAATTATTTTTAGGGGCTCTAAATATTACGTTCAAACCCCATTTTTACCAAGTTAGCTGTTTAAACCATACATTCACCATACTGGTTTGACAAAATTGCTAAATCCTTTCATTTGCTATTGCATACCCAATTTTCAAAAAGTAGTGTACCACATTTTAGAGTCTCACCTTATTTATATCTTTAAGACAATGAATATCCGCAACTAATCCATGGTGATCTGCCTGTTGGCCTATTTCCTCGGCAATAGCTTTAGCCTGCCCTTGCTGTGTGCCGTATAGTAGCAAAAACCTCCTTTTTAGTGTGCCACACATGGTAGAACACCAACTGCTCTGTAAAAAGCAAATGGAAAAGTGGGGATAAATCCTGAAAGCTAGTTTACATGGTTACACTCACTAAAATAAACTAGTTTACTCAAAAAGTATTAAAGATGCCATCTGTTTCACTTCAAAACATCACAGTAACCACAGAGACATGCAATAATCAGTTTCTATGACAACAATTAGATTTTATTATAGAAATAGAGGTTAAGAGAGATGCTGGGTTCGGTCAGGTTGCCTGTCTCAATTCCCTCTGAGTAAAACCAAGAGTGTGGGTGCTACGTCGATTGGTCACCTTGCCACAAAGTTTTAAGGTGATTGGCCAGTCTTCTCCATAGCTTAACATGGGGAAGGTAGGCAGCTCTCCATTGATTGGTCACTGATTAGAGACCAACTCTCCTCTTCTTGTTGTCCTATCCCCACCCCAGAGCCAGGTGTTTACACACACTCACTAACTTTCGTTGGTCCCCATGTATAAACATTCATTGTTTATTGGTGGTCTTGTCTCAATCCCCCACTGACATTATCTGCTTGGAATGGTGCAAGATAAGAAGTGTGTGTTTTTCCCACGGTTCCTCCAGGTTCTCCTCTTAACTCAGCTGGTCATTGGTGGGATGTAAAGACTCAAAAAGGTATGAAACTGCCACATAGAAGCAGGGAGCAAGCATAGCTTCCCTGGGAGAGACACAGCAGCCTTGGTTCCTGTCAAAATAGTATGTACACTTCTTGCGCACACACACACCATAACACTCTTATTGTCATTAATTGTATGCAAAATATGCTAGAAAATATGCTAGAAAACTATCATGCTAGCTTCAATGGATGCTCCTATTCTCTATGGTGAGAGTTAAAAGAATGTGGTATGCTATCAGTAGGGGCACCTGAAAGGGACATAAGAGTTAGGTCAGAAGCTTGGATCTCATATAAAGAAGTTTTACTTTCCCAAGAGGTTGTTAGATAAATGGAATGGGGTTAATACAGTGAGGGAATTTTAAGCATGCACAGGCAGGCATAAGGCTGTCCTGACAAGACCAGGGACTGGTTGAGTTCCAAGTCTTTCTATAGGAAAAACAAACAAGATGGGCCAAATGGTTCTTATACACCATCAAATTATAGGTTTATACATGTTTCAGGACATAACTATTTAGATCCAGCTGCCTCCTGCTTATATGGCGGTATCTCACATTAAATACAGGAATAAAGCAATTGATGGCTCTGTGGACAACCAGATTTCCCTCCGGTCTTATTTACAAGACTTGTGCTTTCTGATTCATAAGAAGATGTTTTGTTAGTTTGTACAAAGACGAAACAAACAAAAATTAAGCAGAGAGCTCTGAATTTTCATTTGCATTCTGTTGTTTTGTATGAAAAGTGTGAAAGAGCGTGAGCAACAACAAATTCAATTCCTGAATTAGGTCCGAAACTCAAAGGGCCAAATCACAAAAAAATTGAACCGTTTTTTGGCCCATTTGCACTATGAGTAATTACACTAAGGCTAAACCAAATGACAAAATACGTACTTATTGAAACCATACCATACATTGTGGCAGTTTAGTGTACAAAGCCATTATGGCATGTATTACGTTAGAGTCTGCATTCCAAAAATGCTATTAAAAGGCCAGACATCATTTAAGCAGACTTTTAATTGTAATATTTTTTTACCCATGCGTTTTGCATGCTGCTAGTCGAACATAGGCAAATAAAGCTCTTTAAAAAACTTGGATTTCATTAGTGTAATAAAGAAGTGACAAAAAGGGACACAATGTGGTTTGGGACATGCAGGTATAGTTCAACCAAATAATGAACATACAAACGGTAATTTTGATAACATTGGTGGAATCACCACAGGTACCATCAGAATATTCCTGCTCATTGTTCCTTATTCATATGTTACAATAAAACCACAGCAAATCAAACGCTAGCACTATAAAAAGACAAAAAAAAAAAAAAAAAGATTGTACCTTGTACTCACATTAGATGAAGTAAACAAGCCTTCTATCGGTTTGGTGCTTTCTTTCACTGTAATGAATGGTTTTGGTAGAAAGTAAATGGCCAAACGCCGGTAACGACTCATAAAGCAAGTAACTTTAATCCATAATCATTGTACACAAAAAAGAAGAAAAAAAAAAAGCTTTATGCAACATTTGCAACCTGAAGAGATCCTCTTTAAGCTTTTTTTTATGGTTTTTCTTTGTAGTACCTTTGGGCCACATTATGCCCTCCCATGTACTAGATTCAGCGCTCTAATGTGCAATTAGACAGGAGTACTCCATCACATTGTTCTGGTAATAACACTCCCACAGCACCCCAATGCACTGGTTTAAAGATTTTAGGCCACTATTGCATATTTTTTCTGTTGCTTACAGCTTACATACCATAACATCTTGAGTAAGATAGGCACAGTTTACTGAAAAGGAGGTATATTAAACCATAAATAAATAATAATAATAATAAAAGCCATGCAACACTGCAATGCCACACTCCTCACACTGGCTGTGTCTGAGCCCCGGGAAGTGATGTCATATCCTGGCGATCAGACTAGTCAGCGTGCTGGGGCGAGGGAGAGGGCTTTGCCGGTGGCCATGCTCGCCACTACTGGAGACTGAAGAAGAGGACTACGAGGGAGCAGGAGAACAGACCCATTCGCTGTACCTCAAGGGATGGACCTTCTGCTGATGTGTGTGTATGTGAGGCATGGAGTGAATTTAAGTGTGTACATGTACAAGTGTCAGTATATGCGAGTGTGAGTATATGTAAGTGTCTTCATTTTGTAGAAATAAACTGTGAAGCTTGAGTTAGGGATGCATATTAAATACAAGTGCATAATTTTTACCTACAAAATTGTGTGTAAAGTTACACTTGCGTATTATACCCGAGATTTTTTGGTACCCACTTATGATATATTATTATATTATAAATTATTATTAAAAACTGAATTTTGGGACAACATTCAAATACCACCATTTAAAAATGATTCTGACGTTATTTATCACTCATCTACAGACACCAGACAACTCAGAAGGCTTGTTTTTTCCCTCAGAAATCTCATGGTGCTGCCACAACCACAAGGAATTCTGGGTAGGCGAATGCAAATAAGGTCAATAATGATAACCTTTCAATATCCACTTTATACATGGACCCCTTGAAAGTATTTGACTGCTGTACAAGACAGCCTTTAGACAAAACTCAGGTAAGAGGTGCAGTAACCAGATCACCACTCACGGACAGATGATGGAAAACCCTTCCACTTAAAAATTAAATAATGCATCTACTACCCCCGTGATTTTAAGTGGAAGAGTTTTACATCACCTTTACCCACCATAACTTTTGTTATTGACATTATTCATGAAACCTAACATATAATTGGGAAAAACACAAAACAAACAGGATGCTGACATATGATGTAAACACCCTTAAGCTAGGTTTCCATTTGGTTTTTTTTTGCTAAAAACGCCTATAAAAACGCCAATAGCGCCACCTGGCGTTTTTTTGTGAAAAACAGCTGCAGCCAGATGTTAGCTGTAATTCAATAGGAAATCGCAAAATGCCATTTCCACTTGGCGTTTTTCTGTTTGGCGTTTTTTCAGTCCTCTTTGGCGTTTTTCTGCTTTTTTGGGCTCTGTGGCAGTTTTTCAAAATTGCAGCATGTTGACACTCTGGCGTTTTTTGCAAGAAATCTTGGCTTTTTTTCTCCAATAGAAGTCTATGGGAGAGAAAAAACGCCATGAAAAAGCCATGTGGGTTTATTGCCTTGGCGTTTTTTATGGCGTTTTTTCCACAGTTACAATGCAGAGGATGGACCCAGTATCTGTGTGTCCTACGAGAAATAGGCTGAAAACAAACAGTTTCACACAAAACAAAGTCCTGGACTGGTTCATATTGAATTTTACACCATTTGGAACAAACATGCCATTACAAACAAACATACGCGACCGGATCCTGCGTGCCAAAAGCAACAGCAAATAATTTGCACCATCATTTGGGGCCAATCTTCCCAGAGGAGCAGACATTCGAAATAAAGCATGCCTTACAAACCACAGAAAAGAGACAAAAGGGTCTACCAAGTAAATGACATCAGGAGAGGGCAGATACTTGCCATTTATCCTAATCCCTTTCACCCAGCTAAAAGGGATTAGGATAAATGGCAAGTATCTGCCCTCTCCTGATGTCATTTACTTGGTGTCAACATGCTGCGATTTTGAAAAACTGCCACAGAGCCCAAAAAGCAGAAAAACGCCAAAGAGGACTGAAAAAACGCCAGACAGAAAAACGCCAAGTGGAAATGGCATTTTGCGATTTCCTATTGAAGAACAGCTAACATCTGGCTGCAGCCGTTTTTCACTAAAAAAACGCCAGGTGGCGCTATTGGCGTTTTTATAGGCGTTTTTAGCAAAAAAAACCCAAGTGGAAATCTAGCCTTAGCTGGGTGAAACTTCTAACTTGTAAAGGCTGGAAAAACTGCCTAAGGTCAAAAAAAGCAATTTCCACAGAAAGGCTAAAACGCCAGAAAAAACTCCAGAAAAAACGCCAAAACGCAGGTAAATGCAGTGGCAGTTTTCTTGGCAGTTTTCCTGGCGTTTTTCATCAAGAAAAAAACGCCGGACAAAAACCCAAGTGGAAACCTAGCCTTAAGATGTTAAAATGATGACATTAAGTAACTTGATTGTAAAAATATAATACAATGAATTTTACTTCAGTGTGTTTAAGCTACTAAACGAATAACTATTATATACTAGTCAGCATGCCGCTGTGATGTAACGTTCGTTTTTAGGAGTTCACTGCGTGGTGATACTTATAGACTTTAAAGTAACTTAGGCAAGTATCAATTTAATAACAATCACCCCGAAGTAAAATTTATAACAAATGGCTTTCACACTGAAGTTAAATTCATTGCGTTATTATTACTAATAATAATTCAATTAATTGCATGTCACCTTGATTACATTACAAATTCTTGCCTATTGTACAATAGTAAGTAATGTAGTAATGTAAATAATAATGTCACCGCTTAGTGATCTACTAAGAGTTAAAGTGGATTTATTTCTGCGAATTATTAACAGAGACTCAAATGCAAATATCCGGTGAAAGCATCCTGAATCGTGTGTTCTGCTTTTATATAAGACACTTATGATAATGACTGACCAAATGACAGGTCTAAAGTGACAGATCTGCGCAATGATTTGCCCGTCGCTATTATTTAAGTTTTAAGATTGTAAGAGCACTCCTCACGTGTTATTTATGTAAGTCAAATTGTTATGTTATATACTACTTTGCCTGTCTGCCCATTGTACAGCGCTACAGAATATTATGGCGCTATATATATATATATATATAAAACAATAAATAATAATAACGTGACATTTTCCTTTAGAATATTTATTTGGCCTCTAAGTATCCGATTCCAGCATTCAACAAACAGAATAAGTACGGGTTGTGTAAGCTCTACTTTGCCGGAGGCAATCTGACATACCGACACGTGGTCGTGAAGTTAGAAATGGACAAATACACTAAAAAACGCGATCAGCATTAACATTAATACAGTACTTTACCCACTCAAGACGTTTTCTCACCTGTCACGTTACACCGGCACACAGTATAGCGATTTTTCTAATGAGAAAAGTAACCAATCCCTTTAGCTCCCGTACAATTGAGGGTCAGAAGCTAAAGTTCGCAGGCTCGGACTCTGATTGGCTGTTCGGAACTCTATCGCTGAGCGGAATACGGCAGCCATCGTCATGGGGTCGTCGGTAGCCATGTTTCTTAAGGGAGGAGCGGTCTGTTTTTAAGAGTACATACCTGATTTTGTCTTGGGGAGCCATTTTTGTTATGGGCAACCGTAAATTGGAATTATCTTATATAGTTTTTCTGTCAGTTTCAGCCATGCTCCACCTTGTAAAAATAGACTGTACATTTATACATTCCGTCGTTAAAGTTAAACGCGCATAACCCAATGATTATATTCCGGGTTAATAGCCTTCAACTTGCTGTCGCCGAAGGTAATTTGAAATCATATAAATATTTCATAACTGTAAACCGTGAGTAGCTGACTTACATGCACATCATCGTTAAAGGGTAATTTTGGTCTAAAGTTGATTGTCGATTGGTCCATATATACCATTATGTGTTTTGTTTTGGTTTTAAAAAAAATTATAGCTGTGGGACATATTTAAAAACTGAATCAGTTGTTGTCCTTGCTGGTTATATATATATATATATATATATATATATATATATATATATATATATATATATATATATATAACCAGCAAGGACAACAACTGATTCAGTTTACAAATATGTCCCACAGTTATAATTTATATATATTATAGTTTAATGTAGTTTTTTGTACATTTCTAGTTGGCAGGTTACTTTGCTGCTGTAGCCAAATATATGGGGATATTTTCAAAGACTGTAACTACCCATTATATTTTTATTAAATTGGCTATTGTAAGTTATGGGAGTGGTTTGATTCAGTTTATGAAAATATATATTTTATTCATGTGTGGAATCAGCTGCATAAACCACAGATAGTAAGCATTTTTCCTATATGCCCATAAAAATGCCTTAAGGATGATAATAAAACTGGAGAATTAGGAACCCTAATTGTACTTATTACTTTACTGCTTTTTTTTCTTTTCTAGAGGAATCCTTGCCCACACTTTGAATATTATAATGTATACATTGCTGTTACTTTAGAATTTCCGGTTTACAGTTAATTACTCAAATTGACAGAAATGAAATGGATGGTAATAATGTTTAATTTCTGCCCATTGTTGAAGAACATGTTTGCACACATAATATGCCCTTCACTACGAATAAGTAATTTCTACAAAATTATCTTACATTCCCAAATAAGGTGTAGTTTATAACATTTACATCTAGCTAAAATACTGTTTTACCAGTCTGTGAGATCCTGTGATAGATGATATTGTTAGCACCGGATTCAGCAGACTTTGCCTATGCCAGGATCATGAAATGTTTTCTTTTACGGTTGTCATTTTCTTTCTAATTTTAGACAGAGGAATATGGCTTTAATGAAGTTGCACGGCTTTCGTTCTTGCACCTCTTTCGTGATAAGTGCCTTCAGACGAAACCTAAGTGAAACCTTAACAAGTATAAAGACGGACAGGAGATTTATGCATACAATATGCTGCGGTGGTAAAACGCTCAGGAACACCCCAAGCTTGGCTCCGTTGATGAGCAGAAGACATCTTTCTTCTGCCTTCTATCCCCACGTTTGTGTAGCAGGGTGCTCTGTGCGCCACCATGGAGACACTGGGAGCAGTCAAAAGCAGGTAGATGAAAAGAGATTCATGGAAGACCTTAGTAAGCTTGGTTCTTGCAAGCAAATATTTAGATTATTGGACTCAGTTGGGTTTTTGAATGACACTATGTTATCTGCAGCTTTGCTTAGGATTGTTCAAGTCGAAACACAAAATGGAATCCTTTTAAATCCATGTGATGTTTTTGAAAATCCTGTTTTTAAAGCTATTTGCGTACAACTTGAGGAAAATTCTCAGAGGCTATCTGATACTGGCCTTGTGAATTCTTTAAAAGGCCTGGTTCAACTACGTGTAGACCCCTGGAGTACTTTGATGGTGCGTTTAGTGTCCGAAAGCCAAGAACGTCTTGACAAAGGAGAGATGAGTATACAAAACCTTTGCATTCTGGGGGAAAGCTTACTAGAAATTGAAGGCCCCAAATGTGCTATGTTGCAACCTATCATGGATCAGGTGCAGCAGAAGAATGTCAACGAATGGTCACCTGAAGAAATTGCAATGGTTTATAGCTTGCTTCAAGCTGGTTTGGGTGAGAGGGGGCAATATCAGGGTCTATTAAATAAAATGCACAAAGCAACAATATATATCACCTCTCAACTGAATCCAAGATTGATTAGCTCCATACTTAGTGCCTTGGTGGTTCTTGAGCAAAGACAAGCTGTTCCGTTGGTGATAAAGTTGTGCAAAAATTCTGTAAGGCACATACCTTACTTTACAGATGAAGAGCTTGTGCAAGTGTTAGTAGCCATGACAAACTTTGAACATAGTGACAAATACTTCACTGAAGCCCTGGAAAGGCATGTCTCGAAAATGGCCTTTTCTATGTCACCACAGGTAGTTAGCACCGTAATGCAGTACTGCGACAAAAAGCTGATCCTTTCCAAGCCTATTTTTGATGCTGTGGCTGAAAGTTTTGTATATAATTCCGAGAATTTCACCACCCTACAGATTGCTCAGCAAATTATACCATTTGGAAAGCTGAACTACTTGCCACCTAATGCTGCAACATTATTTAGAAAGCTGGAGAGAATTCTGAGCAACCGTTTCTCTCAGTTCCATCCACGCACCCTGCTTAACCTTCTGCACTCATGCATACTCTTAGAGCGCTTTCCTGTAAATTTCTTGGCTAAGATTTTCAATCCTTATTTTCTACAGCAACTGCAAGGTGAGATTTGTTATTTTTATATTAACGTTTGTATATGGTATTTGTGTAAATGCCTATGTTTGGTATTGTTTATCTCTCACAGATTAGAAGGAGCTTTGAGGGCTCCTGGGCAGAACAAATTCAGAAGTCAACTGCACATTAATTTGCATTTTAAGTGATGCTATCGATATTACATCTTTTTCACCTGTGTGCCCCAATATAACTTGTAGGGTAGACGGTCTTGTTTTTGTCTAAAAGTAATGTTTTATTGTGATTTATTGCTGTGCATTATCGTATGGATTGATACTATAAACAAAAAATCGAAAATCCCTAAAATATGGTGAGATAACTTCCCAGTCATGTAACAAACCCAAAAAGAACAAGCAAGAGTTTCTCCCATACTTATGAGTTCGTATGTACTTTGATATGCTCTTGTAAGGCAAGAATTATAACTGGGTAGGTGATTTACTTTGGGTGTTTCAGGGTTAACTTAAAGGGACTCGCTGTGCATTCTTCTAAAACAAACACAAAATTAAAATGCTTACAAAAAAGAGGCAGCCTGCTGCAGAAGCTGCACTCCAACTATTCTGGCCACTGATTGGCTGCTACAAGGAACGTGCTCCCTTTTAAATCGAAGGAACAATGGGCCCATTTAGTCTACAACGTAAATAATAGGTGCCAATATCAATACACTCTGAGCCTTAATGTGAGAACACTGATTGGATGAAAATATTGCAAGTGATAATATGATAAACTACAAAAAAAAACAAACAAAGTTTGTTAGAGGACATTTTTACTCAAACCCATAGTAATGAGTTTACAGAATGTACACAATGTATTTTATGTAGGGTTTAGCTTAGTAATGTGAGTAACCTATAACTAACTGACATTTTCTGTCTAAATGGCCAAGTGATATAAAAAAAAAAGAAAATATAACGAGCTAGGTACATCTTAATAGTGTTGTAAAACAACTGCTTGTAAAACCTCATTAAATAAATACAGATGGAGGATACCATTGTTTTAGAAACAAGGTACAGTATCTCACAGTACACCCCTCGTATTTTTGTAAATTTGAAAATCTTTTCATGTGACAATACTGAGTATTAAAATGCCTCGTTCATTTTGAAACTTGCCATAATCATTGTCTTCAATTTCCCTTAAAATAATAAAAGGCAGCTAATCTACTTCTTTTCCTGAAAAAGACGTCAACTAATATACCCTGTTTGCTCGCTTATAAGACAAAGTTTTTATATCGTCTTATATTTGAGGTTGTCTTCTTATCAGACCTCAAATAGAGGTCTGACTATAAGACTAAGATCCAGATCCCCCACAGCGCTGCTGGGGACCTGGATTCTCCTCTCTGGCTGGTGGACTCCGCTGCTGCCGGCACTTCCTCTAGAGCATCACATGACTTTCCGTCATAGCACAGACCTCCACCGGCTGCCCCACTAGACACCAAGGAATCTAAAGCACGGGGGCAAGTCTAGGGAAGCACTGGTAAGTCAGGGGAGGGTAAGAATGGCATATGTGGGGTATTAGGGCTTTTTGAGAAGGGGCAGAGGGGGGAGGCAGTGAGAAGGGGCAGAGAGGGTGGTAGATAGTGAGAAGGGGCAGAGGGGGGGTTTCCTTTCTTTTTCTTTGGGATGGGGGGCGCCAGAGGAGTTAAGGCCGGCTCTGTGTTTCAGGAAGATCTTTGAATTTTCTATGGAATCTCTGCTGCAGTGAAATTCTTGTTAGATTACTAACATATTTTAACCACTAGATGGCACTAGAAAAGCATAACATGAATCAAGAATAATTTAAGATACGGAATACTACGTTTAAAACCACATCTGCAAATGTCAAATAGCCCATGTGGTTTTAGTCTTAATGTAAAATTGAATGCCAGTCTGCTTTGAAATCAAACATTTCAGAGTTTTTTCACACTTATTACTCACTTTCTCTTAAAAAGTATGGCTGCTTGCAACAGTAAAACTTAGAAGAATCGCATATCATACATTTAGCACATCTACTAAACTTATTTTATATAAAATTAATGTAGAGCAAGACATTGTTGCCCCCTTATATATAAATATAAAAATGTAAAGCTTTTCTGCTCCTACTGCCTGATGGTACAGGTGCACTCAATTGAATACATAAACTCTAAAAACCAACCTGCAGTTCACGGATTGCTTGTGAATTATACCTATAAATTCCAAATTCACTGGATTTAATTTGCTAAAAATATTTATAGTACGGTACAGTAGGTTTTTTTTTTGTTTTGTTTTTTACAGCTGGCCTTTAAAAGGTAGCATCTTAACTTACTAATAATTTCACGAGGCAAATTTTACAATTACTTTGCTTATGTGTCAATATTACCACATGCATTGTGTTTAAATTGTTTGTCAATGGTAAAACCCACTACTTATATTACTAGAGTAATATTCAAAATGCTTGTTTTACATTTTAGATCAGACTGGAAACTTGGACAAATTTGCGCTATCACAGCTAACGCAGCTATTTCTCACTGTTACCTTGGAATGCCCGTTTTATGAGGTATAGTATCATTTGCAAGCATGTGTTTTGAAGTAAAAATTTCAATGCAATACGAATCTAAATAAACATAAAGTGCTTCCGGTAGTAAACGTTGAATAAGATGCAGTTGATGAAGATATATTGGGCTATATCCATTGAGGTAAGTTCCAACTAGGTGTGTACGCCCGTTTACAGGTGTAATATAAAAATATATTTATTTATATGAAATATACTCTCTGGTTCCCCCAGAAAACAATGCACTGTTTGTGCAATATCATTTAGTCATATGCTTAATGTATATATTGCACCCCAGTTATCCTAATAAGGTAGATTCCAGATAAATATAAAGTGCTTCTGTTTGCAGATGTAACGTTAGTTGCAATATAAAGTATGTATAGCACCATAATATTATCTCTAGTTTCACCAAAATAAAGTGCACTATGTGCAATGTCTTTGTGGTAATTTGATTTAAATACTGCAGTAAAAAATTCCATTTGATGTAAAGTGTAATTTAATAATATATGTATTGTACCACTCCACTAATAAGTAAAATAAATAGATAAGGTACACTGTGTACTAATTAAAGTGCTTATTCTATCTAGGACTCCCAATAAAGTGCAAAATCCTTTGGTAAAGTGCTGACAAATATCACCCGAAAGACCGCCCGCAAGTTTTTTGGCGGGTCTTTTGGGACCCGCATCCCAATGCAGTCCTCTAGTGGCAAGTCACTGAGCTCTTCACTACAACCCATTCTACTGCCAATGTTTGTCTATGGAGAGAGCATGTATAGACCTAAAAACATTAAATATATATCTTTTAGCAATGGGGGTGGCTGAAACTCCTAAACACAATAATTAGGATGGGTATCCACATACTTTTGGTCATGTAGTGTACACAAGTGTCATGTATATACTTAAATGCAATACTTTGTAGGGGAGAGAACCCTACTTAGTAGTCTGTGACTATTCAGCAGCTTCTTTGCTTTAGACAGGGATCAGTGTATGCAGCAATTAACATACGTAAATAGGCCTACCCTCCACTGCATCATGTGTGCTGCCATTTACATATGCTGCATGTTGGATCTACATGTGTGGACCACCATAAAGGAGATACATTTACTAAATGGGTAACAAAATTATTTAGGTTTTGCTCTTGGATGCCTCCTCCGAGACCTGTCTACTTCCTGTGCTTTGTTCTTTGCCGATTGCGATGAGAGTCCATGGCATGTCAGTGAACCCTTGGCTGTCGAGGTTGTTATTTTTGATGCACTATAACTACCTTATGTCTTGTTGCTGTGCTCAGTCTTTCACTTTTGACATTAAACTGGCTTCAGCAACCTTGCCTTGTTGGTGAGTCTGACTGTTTCTCACCCAGTTTTATTCACCCTGCACAGCTGTTTCAGTTAGTGGTTATGTTTCAACCCATGTATTAAATTGAGGATCATTAACACCTGTCCGATATCATACCCGTAACTATATGCCAACGTATACGTGAAGGATTGATTCAGATTATTGTTAAATTAGAAAAATAACCTACCATGTCTATTTTTGAAAACATTCTAACTTTCACACTAAAATGGTTGCACAGTACTGTATGTTTTTTGTTTTTTCAAACCGGGATCAAGTTTTTTGTCTTTCAAATGTCTTGTATACGTTTAAACAAAATAAATGGGCTGCTACTATGGATATTCTTTATTGCGTTGTTTTATACCGACTGTATTGGGCAATAACAGTAACTTCTTTTGAGAAATCAGAAATGTCAACAAAAATGGACGGTGTGTGTAGAAAAAATATAAAGTGAAAAATACAAACACTGGATTAAGAAAAATATATAATTTATTGATGAAATATAAGGATATAATAAAAAGACAAACAACATATTCAAGTAGAAAAACACTTGCATAAGTATACACGAAAACACAAAAGAACTAAGATGCTGCTTTAAAAGCAATGCGTTTCGTATAGCCCTTCTTCAAGCCTCAGAGCTACCTCAGTGTGTCTGTGTGTTTCTTTTGAGCAATATTTATCAGTTTATATCATATGTTTGTTTATTGCAGGGCCCAACTCTTCTTCCTAAATACAGACTGAAGACTTTCTCTACAACTGGCTGTTCCCTGGAATCCCCAGTAGATGTTCATCTGTACAACAGAGTGAAGTCTGGATTAGTAGATCTCTTGGGGGCAAGAATGTATTTTGCATCCCATGTACAGTCTCCTTACTGCTACACACTGGGTAAGATCGGCAATTAGAATCTCGGCTGTGATACACGTCTGTGATACATACGCAAATTTAGCTTTAGACTAAATTGTGCAGGTAAAAATGAAGTACTTGTGTGTAATATATACCCACCAGATTAGGTCATTGGCTGACAATCTGTGAAAATGATCAATAATCAGTCACCTAAAGAGTCATTAATCATTGATGAGATAGCAATTTATTAGGTTAAAAATTGTTAAAATAATAAAATAATTATTGTAAATAAAAATATGACCAGATCACTTTTGATGAGTTTAGGCGACTGACATTGATAAGTGAATCCAAACAAAAACAGTGACCTAAAATGTCACTAATCAGTGATCAGATCAGTTATGTGATAAAAATGTAAAAAATATATTTTTATTAATAATGTGTTTTTTTTTTAGCCTGATGACCCCTCTTTGTTTCCCTCAGACAGATGTCACTGATGGAAGGGGGAGGGATCATCCTGTCTTAATGATCACTGTTTTTTTAAAAAAAATATATTTCTTCAAGACAAGGAGCACTTGTCATGTTATCATTCAATTTAAATATATAATAATTTTACATACCCAGTGAAAATAATCTAAAAACATAGAAACATAGAAACATAGAAAGTGACGGCAGATAAGAGCCAGAAGGCCCATCCTGTCTGCCCAACCTCTGAGTACTCTCCTTTAGTACTTGCCCTTATCCTATATCTAGCTTGGCATTATGCCTATCCCATGCTTGCTTAAATGACTTTACTGTATTAACATCTACCACTTCCACTGGGAGGCTATTCCATGCGTCCACTACCCTTTCCGTAAAGTAATATTTTCTGATGTTACCATTAAACCTTTGCCCCTCTAGTTTATGCTTGTGTCCTCTTGTTGCGGTTTTATTTCTTCTTTTAAATAAACTTTCTTCCTTTACTTTGTTGATTCCCTTTAAGTATTTAAATGTTTCTATCATATCCCCCCTGTCCCGTCTTTTTTCCAGGCTATATAGGTTAAGATCCTTTAACCTGTCCTGGTAAGGTTTATTTTGTAATCCATAAACCATTTTAGTAGCCCTTCTCTGCACTTTCTCCAACATATCTATATCCTTCTGGAGATATGGTCTCCAGTACTGTACACAATACTCCAAGTGAGGTCTCACCAGTGATCTGTACAGCGGCATGAGCACTTCCCTCTTCCTACTGCTAATACCCCTCGCTATACAACCAAGCATTCTGCTAGCATTACCTGCTGCTCTACTGCATTGTCTACCTACCTTTAAATCCTCAGAAATAATTACCCCTAAATCCCTTTCCTCACATGTTGAGGTTAGGACCGTACCAAATAGTCTATACTCTGCCCTTGGGTTTTTATGCCCCAGGTGCATTACTTTGCATTTATCCACGTTAAATGCCAATTGCCACAGCTCTGACCATTTTTTCCAGCTTACCTAGATCGTTTGCCATTTGGCTCCTTCCTCCAGGAACATCAACCCTGTTGCAAATTTTTGTGTCGTCGGCAAATAAACATACCTTTCCATCAACACCATCTGCAATATCACTAATGAAAATATTAAAGAGAATGGGTCCAAGTACAGATCCCTGAGGTATCCCACTGGTAACAAGACCTTGTTCTGAATATACGCCATTGACTACAACCCTCTGTTTTCTGTCACTCAGCCACTCCTTAATCCATTCAACAACATTGGGATCTAAACCCAGAGATTGCAGTTTATTTATAAGTCTTCTATGTGGGACAGTGTCAAAGGCCTTACTGAAATCCAGATGCGCAATGTCTACTGCACCACCTTGATCAATTACTTTAGTCACCCAATCAAAAAAATCAATAAGATTTGTTTGGCAAGATCTTCCTGAGGAAAACCCATGTTGTTTTTGATCTTGAAAGCCATGTGACTTCAGATGTTCAACAATCCTTTCCTTTAACATTGTTTCCATTAATTTTCCCACTACAGATGTAAGACTAACTGGCCTGTAGTTGCCCGACTCCTCCCTACTGCCTTTTTTGTGTATAGGCACAACATTCGCTACTTTCCAATCCCCAGGGACAACTCCCGTTACTAATGATTCGTTAAATAAATCAGTTAACGGTTTTGCTAGTACACCCCCAAGCTCTTTTAATAACTTGGGGTGTATCCCATCAGGCCCCATCGACTTATTTGTCTTTACCTTAGACAACTGAAGTAAAACCTCCGCCTCGATAAACTCACATATTTCAAATGATTCAGTCTTTTTTCCCAACTGAGGTCCCATTCCATCATTCTCATCTGTAAAAACTGAACAGAAATATTCATTGAGGCAGTCAGCTAAACCTTTATCCTCTTCTACATATATGCCTTTTGTTTTTAGTCTAACTAATCCTTGTTTAACTTTCCTTTTCTCATTTATATATCTAAAAAATGTTTTATCTCCATTTTTTACTGATAGGGCAATTCGCTCTTCTGCCTGTGATTTGGCAGTTTTTATAACTTTCTTTGCCTCTTTCTGCCTAATTTTATAGATCTGTCTATCTTCCTCACTTTGGGTATTTTTGTATCTACTAAAGGCTAACTTCTTGTCTTTCACGATTTTGGCCACTTCTGCAGAGTACCACAGCGGTTTCCTTAATTTTTTACTCTTAATGACCAAAACATTTTTCTTATTTTGGAACTGCCTCGTTTGCCTGCAGGGTTTGTGGCATTTATCATGAATACTGGCACCTACAGTACATGCCTTTATATTTTAAAGCAACAGCCCAGCCATTTTGCATGGAGCCCTCTGCATTTTAGCGCATGCAAATTGCTAGTTAGTTTAGAGTTATAAAGGAGATATTTGTCTTATTAACTGCTCCTCCAGTTGCCTTTACTGAAAGGAAGGAGCATTGCTTGGTACCTCTTGCACATGTTCTGTTGAACTTCCATTCTAGTGAATGGGGTCTGATCTCCCAGTAAAATAATAAGCAGTAGTATGAATGAATGTTTCTGAAACACACATTTTGGTAGCATAGTTGCAATTGACTGCTACTACTTCCATTAAGGAGCTCTCATTGACATCATTGGGAGCGCTACTGAGCATGTGTAACTAATGCATGCTGTTTTGTCATTAGAGGGCCATGGGAGGAGTTGCGTAGCTTAAGAATGCATGCTCTGGGGAAAAATGGACACCAGCATGCATTAAAAAATAAAAATACAGGTTTGCTAACTGGACTGTCCCTTTAACGGAAAAATAAAGTGTGACTGAAATTAAGATCAGGAGAGACCATGAAACAGGTATCATATGTTCCTTGTTGTTCTGTGTTCTTTTTAGATGTAGAGATCAAGTTGGATGAAGAGGGGTTCGTGTTGCCAGCTTTTCAAAATGAAGAGGTTCACAGAAGGTTAGTATAATATTTGTACACTTATCATGGCATGTTAGTTTGCATATTTCGTGACTTGTGTTCATTGGAGGAAATACATAAATACATACCTAAATTGAAACCACAAACTTATAGCAATATTATTCATACCTTGTTAATATAGTAGTACGTGGCTTTGTTATGTTTATTAATTAAGTGGCCCTGGAACATCAATTAAAGCAGCCCCCCATGATCCAACATTTCCTGCAACTGTTTGGCTGCTTAAAGCAGCCAACCAGTAGCAGGAGAGCTATGGGAGCACTTGCAGCGTTCATAAAGTCAGTGCTGTAGCTTTTAGAGGTAAGTATATTATGTGCAGGGAGAGGTGTTTGGTCAAAAAAGAACTGGTGGTGGGGGGGGATAGATGCATATGCGGGGATTCTACAGAATCCACCATGCATTTGCAAAGGGAACACCTTGAAAAATCTTCAATCTATAACTAAAAAAAGTATGTGCAAAAAGATAAGGGCACCCATTATTTTATTACTGACAGTGTATTTATTTTTTTGTATACAGTGAATGTTGCATTGTTCCTAATATTATTGCGTCCGAGTTTTACAACGTGATGGTTTGTTGGAATTAAACGTGTACTTTGTCATCAACAGAATAGCGGTCTGCATTGACGGTCAAAAAAGGTTTT